>NC_067400.1:470827823-470992823 GCF_016432865.1 Antechinus flavipes
CTGGTTGCCCTTGATCTTAATCATTTTGGCTTAAATTCAATCCTTGAATGAACTAACTCTGCTATTTACTTAGTAACTGGCCACTCTCACAATGATACAGTGAAATAGTTGAACCAGTTGACCTCTTAGGACCCTTCCAGGGCTAGACTTATGATCCCATAATCCTCAGTTACAAGACTACTTAATAATATTTTATGGGCATTATTCTCCTGGATGTTTTTCACTAACTTACATCCTAGTAGTTAAATTTTAGAAAGTTCCCCCAAGCTCAGAGAGGGCCTGATTGGCTCGTACTTATATAACTATATTCATAAATGGCTTAGGTGGGATATGAACCTAGAGATTCTTGACTGAAGTCTTATTACCTTATCCATTTGCCAAATTTCCTCTTATTTGCACTTGCTAAAGAATAAAGTAAGCTTTAGCTGCATTAGGCAGCGGAATCAAAAAAGTGAGTAAAAGGGTTTCAAAAATAGTGGTTCCCCTACAGCTCTTTCAAAAAAGAGGCTAATTGCACATAGCCTGGCAAAAATCCTGGTTGTAAGAGAGTGCTGACCCTGATGGCCACCTTCCCAGCTGTCACTTTTAGCATGTATTAGAAGCATTCTATTTATATAATCAGATTTTTAGAACTGAAGGGACTTAGAGTCCAAACCTTCATCCGACATGTCAAAAACTTAAACCTTGGAGAAGATGAATTCTATTCAGTTCATGAAGCATTTTAAGCAAGTACTAAGAGCCAGGTAGTGGGCTGGGTGTTGGGCATACAAAAACAAAAAATAGGCAATTCCTACCTTCAAGGAGATTACATCCAACTGATGAGTTAAGAGAAATAGGAGCAGCTATACTGTTTTGCACCTGAAGTGAGTCTTCTGACTTTTAATTATTCCAAGTACCAGGAAATACAAGTATTCTAACCCTGTGCACATTCACAGAAGAGATATAATGTCATATGGATGGGGCAAGTAAGCCAATTTGGCTGGAGTGGAGAATGAATGATGACAAATATGAGACTTCTGGAAAGATAAACAGAATCTGGGTTGTAAAGGACTTTAATTGCTAGAATGAGGACTTTGTACTTATATCTCCTGGGGAGCCAATGAAATTTATTGAGTAGGAAAAGGAGATCATCAGACTATGGGTAAAGAATATCAATTTAGAAGCTATTTAGAAGTCAGCCTTCTGTGCGATCCAATAGAAAGTGTTCTGGCAATGGAATTAGACAATCTGGTTTCAAATCTTAGTTCTTTAACTTTCTACATGTGTAACCCTTAAGAGTGAGTCATGTCAGTTCCTGGGAACTCACTTTCCTTATCTGTAATGAAGATCAAAAGTTGGAATACATCTGGGATGCTTAATCCTCTTTGTGTCCTAGACTCTTATCAATCTAGTAAAGCTTAATGACTCTTTCCCAGAATAATATTTATAAATACATAAAATAAAATACATTAGATTATAAAGAAAACCAATTATATTGAAATAAAATTATCCCCAAAATATCAAGGATCGCAGTCAGCATATTAATAACTCTAAGGCAACTTTGAGCTCCAAATCTGTGATCCTGATTATGAAGCTATGAGAACAGCGAGAAAGGAAGAAAGGGTACCCATTACAAGGTTACTGGGCCTAGAAGCAGATCTCATTCTCCTGACTCTAGGTGTAGTGTTCTTAAAACTAAAAGACCATCACAGACTACAAGATGGAGTCAAATGGGTAGCTAATAATCCAGTGTCATTCATTAAAGTGGAGACTCATGTATTATGGCAATCACAAGAACTAAGGATTGTACTTGGCCACCTCATTCGTTTACTGAGCAAAAGGTTATTTAATACCTACTAGATTTGTCACTGTTTTAGTTATGTAAGAAAATAAGTAAGCCATGTTTTGTCTGCAGAGAATTTATCATTTAGTAGAGGAAATAAAAATGTATAAAATTATAATACAGAGATCCTTAAAAATGTTTGTGTCATGATCACTCTTGGCAGACTGATGAAGCCTATGGACCCATTCTTATAATAATATCTCTTAAAAAGTAAAGGAATGGCTAAGTCTTACTATGTACATGTGTGTATACATACACACATACAGATGTACATTTGTACATCTATATATGTTTTGTATTTATGTTCATATATGCACACAATAATGAAAAGTAGAATATAGTTAAATTCTGTAAATCAGGCAAAACAAGCTTGAATGGGTTCAGAGGAAGAATAAATTACTTCTGGCTAGAATGATCAAGGATGACTTCTTGAAGAAGGGGCCATTTAACCTAAGTCTTGATGGATTTTGTATTCTGAATTTCTTCCCCAACTTGAAATTGTTATTATGGACAAATAATATTTGCAAACTTTGAACTATTTTATAAATGCTATTATCAGTTTATGTTATTATTAATCAAATACAGCACAATAATATCATTTTTATAGTATATATCCCTAGGGATCTAAGTTGGAAAGAAGGAAGGAAACAAGCATTTATTAAATATCTATTATGTGCCAGGCACTGTGCTATACATTTTGCAAATATTATTTCATTTGATTCTCACAAGAATCATGGGATATAAATGTTATTATCATATCCCTTTTGCAGATGAGGAAACAGAGGCATACAAAGTTAAGTGATTTGACCATGGTCACCCAGCTAATAAGTATCTAAGACTGGATTGAATTAAGATCATCTCGACTGCAGATCTAGTGCTGTATCCACTGCACCACCTAACTAACTCCAGGCACATTGTCTAAAACCAAATTGCTTTGTTGAATATACTGATCTAGTCTAGTTATACATAACTCAATTTAATATAACTCATTCATTTACTAGCACAGCACCTAACATAGTACATGGTAAGTGCTTAATAAATTGCTATTGGTTGGGCTTGGGATAGAAGAGCCAAAATACTGAGCCATCCACAAATAGTATGGCACTATACTTAAGCCCTCAATCTGGTATTCTATGTGAATGCCCAAATTGTTGGGGAAGTAGGACTTTCTAGTAAGTGAGAGAATTATCAATAGTACACCTCAGCAGAAGAAAAGAATATCCATATTGAAACTCTTGAATTTGGAGGAAGAAAAATTGGTTTGGTATCACAGTAGCCATGAGTTCCTTGTGCACAATGTCAGTAAGCACTCCATTTGTCGGATTGTCCTACAATCCTGGTTTCATAGGGAAACAAACTTATTCCAGGAAAGTGCATGTGACCAGAGTAGACCAGCACTGTCTTAGATATCTGCAGGAAGGCACTGACTGGGGTAGCACAAGATCCCATGAAGAAATGGGAATATATTTGGGAAAGAGATCCACTATCTTTGCACAAAACCGAAAGAAATCAAATTAACTTCTCTCTGGAATCTCGATCCTGTTTTTTCCTTTTTCTGAGTAATGTTACCAAAAGGTTTCTGCTCCGTGCAGTTATATTCCCAGGGAAAAGAGTGTCTTGTGGTAGTTTGGATTGTGATTTTGTTGGTCCTCCTTCAGACATACCACTGATGACCATAAGAAATCTAGTTACTGCCTTTGGAAATCTTGAATGAGGCAATTGATTCATCATTTCCTGCTACAGAAGTTGTTGTTCAGTTGCTTCACCTGTGTCTGCCTTTTTGTAATCCCTTTTAGGGTTTTCTTGGCAAAGATACTGGAGTGCTTTGCCATTTTCGACTCATTTGATACGTGAAGAAAATGATACGAATAGATTTTAGGGTCACACACCTGTAAGCATCTGAGGCTGGATTTGAATTCAGGCCTTCCTGACTCCAGACTGGCACTCTATCCCCTGTGCCACTAGCTGCCCTGCCACAGCATAATCTGCAGTTCTGAGCCAGGATTGAGCAACCCTTGCCAGAGAGTGATGTGGCCGAGCCTTCGTTTTTCATGGCAATGTGTCTTTGCCTCCCATACATTTTAGTTACCTTGTCACTTTCCATTTCATCCCGCTCCCTTGGACCCTCTCGTGATGCCCTGAGATTTCACTACTCACCTACCACACTTTTTAGTACATTTTCATTTTTGCTTGGATGCCAAACACACAATTAAGGATCATATTTAATACGAAGAAGTTCCCCTCACAGTCATGCTCCATGCCTTCTTTATCCTTATTAATCTAGCACACCAACTCCAAGTCATCCCATCAGCCCATTCCAAGACGCATCCTTGAGATGGGGGTTCAGTGGCCAAATCAGTTTGGACTTTGGAATCATTTCAGTTGGGAGATGGAGGTATAAATACAACCCCCTGGGTCAAGGCTTACTGGGAGAGCAGGTCCTGATGAAGGGAAGCCTCTAGGGGAGGAGCATGCAAAGATTTTTAGCTTGGAATGACAGAGGTGGCCACCTTTTTAATTTCCTCCTGAATTACAATTATTTCTCTTTTTTCCCCTCCCACAGGGCCTGGAGCAGTCATTGATGGGGTAAACTCTGCCTCCAGAGCACTGGCATGTCTCTGGCTATCGGGGACCCTCTTTGTCCACTTCTTCATCAAGTTTTGATGAGAAATCCTAGGGTCCTCTGAGCGACGCCTGGCTTCTCCATACCACAGACTTTACTCTTCTACACTGCGGAGGGCAAACCAGTTTTGTTTTGTTTTTGTTTTTCAGCTTGAATGAGTGGGGATGGGGGGAGGGGGTGGGGAGGGTTCTGCAATGTGTAGGATAATCAATCATGGGTGTGTTCAAAGATTGAATCTGTTTCTTCTCCCTTAGCCCTGCCTTCTCTTCTGCCCCTCTCCTCATTGTCTTCCCCATTACTTCTGTTTTGGCAAAAAGTCTGTTTCAGTTGAACCCATAAATGCCCCAGAGATGCACCTTGGTTCATGAAATAGTGCACAAAAAGAATTACATCAGAGAATCCTAGTGTCTATGTCTCTTAAGCTAACAAATCAGCCTTTTTGTTATGCTGTACAAATGACTCCATGTTATGTGTTTGATGACATTGGGTTTGTCTCTCCCATCAGGGTGGATTTTTAATATATATACACATATATACACACACACACATATATATATTATTCTACCACCTCTTCTTGGCACTGTACTCTACCCATCACCTCAAATACCTGCAGCATATAGAGGTGTGGGGCCAAGGGGGTTGTGAAACCCACTTAAAGTGGAAGCACATCTGATAAAAGAAAGAAAAAATCTCCAGAGTATGGGAAACTGGAGCTGAGTGGATGGGAAGAGAAGAGGTTGGGGGATTGAGTTTCTTTTTTAAAAAATTCTTGGCTGGTCGATTTAAAAAAAAAAGAAAAAGAAAAAGGATAAATAGGTGGCTGATTCATTGGATCTTATCTAGCTATCAATCAGAGCAATCCTATGACTATCCATCTACTCAACTTGTCTGGTCTATCCATCCATCCAATTATCTACCCACCTGTCTTTCTCTCTAACAATCTATTTACTCTATTTATCAATTTATCAATGTAATTATCTACATTTCTCTCCAAGTCTCTCCCTCTCTACTCTTACTCATCTATCACTATAATAATCTCTAATCACCTAGTGTCTATCTTTCTCCTCATTTCTTTCTCAAATCAACCTCTCCTAAAAAATTTGTGTTTTCCTAATTACATATCAACCTTACGCATGAAAGCCGATTTTTCTCAGATTAACCAGAAAGATAAGCAATAGCCAATCACATGGAGATTTGAGAATATGGTGTCCCATTCACCAAAAGTAGGTTATGATAATTCATGAGTTCTATTAGGAATCCATTGCTTACTACCCACTAATGCATTCTCTTCTCTAGACACAGATGAGTCCCATGTGTACCTTAACTAACTAGCATGATGTTTTCCTTTGGGATTTGAATGACCAAGATGCCAGTCATCAGAAATACGTGTGTTTTTCTGTCTTTCGAGGAAGCAAACATGATCTTATTTGACTAAATTCAGGGTATATATATTCCCTATCAAAAGAAAAAAAAAAAAACCTATATGTACAAAACACTGGTTTCCTGCTAGTGAGCATATTATTCAACCAGACTGAGATTCAGCACCTCAGTGAGGGTCTCCGATCTGCTCTAGTCTGGGTCTGGCCTGTTTGAAAACTATCCAGTTAAAAGCTCATAGAGTCCAATTACAGGGCTGGTGTGTTGACAGCGCTCGTATTTGTCTCGGAAGCTCTTCTGAGCAGAGGGCACTTGAGCGACTGACTTAATTTCCAAGCACTTGATTAACCCAACACTGTAAACAGAGGGGGAAAATATGTGTCAGACATGTTTCCTCTTTTCATGGGACTTATCCCCACAGTGGCTTTGAGGAAGTCTAGCACCATCTTCCTTTTCTCTATATTGTAGCTAGCTGAGAAGAACTTTCATGTCTGTACTTTCTTGGGGCATCTCCTGGGGCAATCAGGAATTGGCCATCCTCTGTGCCAGTGGACCAAAAAGGATTGCAATAAAAATGACCCTGGGTTAGATCTCTCCTTACATATTTAGGGTACCACCAAGAGGGACATGCAAATTGCCATGATTGGTATGCATATAATGCCAGCAGCCTAACTGGGTTGGGAGGGTGGGGGATGGGCTGCTCTAAAAGCATACATCAAATGCTCTTAACGTTGAAAATTTATTCTCCTTTCCCCACCATCTCAAGCTGCCTCTTTAGTTTTGTCTGTCTCAGCTCCTGGACATGATACACAAAGTGAGAAAATCCATCCATGTATCTTCCACCTGCTTAGGTGCTTTCGGCACTCTAGAGAAGGTCAATTGCTGTGAATGGAATTTTAGTCCTCTCAAATAACAAGAAAAAGACAACTGCCAGGAGACAGATTCCAGGAACCCGTGAGATTTGCCAACATTTCTCTATCTATTCTAAATTCCCAGGAACAATCTAGTGAGCAGGTATGAGGTTAGAACTGAAGGTCAGTCATAAGCATTTCAATTGCTTGATACAGACTCCTGAATAAGTAAGGTCACAGTAAGACATGTCCTATTCAGAATATCTGAATGCCATATTGATAAACTAGAGGCATTGCTCAGGAGCAAAGCATATATATTGGGAGTAAGACAAGATGAGAGATGTTGTCCTGGTTAGCAAAATTCCTGAATGTCCAAGCTGCATGTTTTCTATTGGACTTTCATCTTTCCTTCTAAAAGAAGGATTCCCTAGTCCTCAGTGAGGGAGTACTTAAAGCATTACTAGAAATATGATCTACAATGATTATTTCCATGCCTTCTCCCTTTTACCACTTGATGGCCTGCCCTCTTGCTACACTTAAATTAAGGATCCGTAATATTATCTTTGTGAATTCTCCTTCCAATAATGTGAATCATATCCCATCCATTCCTTGGTGGGTAGTCTTATGAATTGCTGTGGCTGAAAGAAAATTTATCACCTGGTTTCCACTTCCTAGTGATATTATTAGCCAAAACATAGAACCACAGTAAACACTCCTTTCCATCCCAGGCACTGGGGAGTGGGGGGTACAGAAAGTCAGGAAACCCAGCAACACTCTTTCGATTTTTTTTTTATCACCATCATCCATAGGAGAAGAGGTATGGGAGGCTGGTGAGATGGACCACTGGGAAAGACAATGAAGTTTCTTCTAGGAGATTCTTTCATGGTTTTCTGCTTTGTTAATTTAATTTTGGTGGTGATGATACTTTTAGACAATAGAAATTTCAAAAGATAAGACATAGAGGATCAATGCTCTGCTTGCCATTTTTTTTTCATTAATAGAGCATTTTACTGCTTCTGTGTGGCTTTTAGTTCTGCAGGGAGAATCCTTAAGCCTTTTTGGGCAGACTTGGCCCAAGTTTGCAAATGGAAGAGCAAGGGTTTGCAGATTGATACTAATGCAAGTTTTTGACCAGCTAATAGCCCCTTCCCATTTTGTCAACTAGGAGACAAAAACAACAAATAATGCAGATAAGGCCAAGTGGAATTCAGCAATGAATCTAAGAAGCTCTCATTCCCCTTTCCCAAAGCAAAGTTTAACACTTCCACCAAAGTAATGTCAATGAAAGTGCTCGTGGTAAGGCTAATGCCAAGCTTGTTCTTCTGTAGTTTAATGTCAAGTGCCTGATACAGTCATCTGCAAGTCTAAATGTGTTTTCTTTTTCTGGGTTTTCTTTTTTGGGGGGAGGGGGGATCCTAGAAACATGCACATATTTTAAGCTTAGAGTATTGGGCATTATTGCTCTGATTTATTAGTTCATCTAAACAAAGGGAAATGACAGACTTTAGTACCTGAAAGATGCCTAAGTCTCTTCCCCTGCAGTCCAGCCCAGGCCTACCTTGGAGGACAGCTCTCCTTGGCTTGGGGGGTAGTTTTGTCTCAGGAGCTGACCAGCATTGAACTGTGGGTGAGAAGCATGCTCCAGGACTCTAGGCAAAGTAGAGGCAAATCAGATATAGAAAGGCCCGTTTCAGGACCTATCCAGTTATCTTGTTCTCCACCTACAGGAGGTTAGCCTACTACACCTGAGGTCAAAAGAAATTCCTAACTGGAGAAGAGCAGAGAACACCAAGGAATCCAGCTAACCCCCTGGGGAGCACAGAATTGTCACTGCATCAAGAGTCTTTATATACAAAATATAAAAGAAAGGAGTGATACTCCCAGCTGAAATGTCTTCTCTTCTGCAGCTGTTGTGTGGCCCTTGCCAACATTATCACAGGAAGGAGGGGGAGGAGTGGTTGAGGGTGGGGAAAAGCATCTTCCCCAATTTGATACTGAGCTGTCACCAGGGAGAAACTGGCTTTTAAATAGCTGAAACCAGCCAAACAAAAATGAATCTCCATATCTTTATATATAATCAGAGGAAGCAGCTATAAGTTTTGCTTTTTGATGAAATACATTTTCCCTTCCTTTGTTTTTGTTCTTTGCATAGCTCTTAGTTCTGGGATCATTCCAGTTTCATTGACCATAAGCCACTCACCTCCCACCCAACTTGTCTGCCATTTACTGCTGCCTTTCCTCCAGCTTTTCCTCCAAGACACATAAATTGGAGGAAAAGCTGGAAAACTTCATAGGTATGTGGTTTAGAAGGCAATGTTTTCTGACATAGACCACATAATAAGAAGTCTTAATGATCACTAAAAACAAACAAATGAGCAAAAAAGAAAAAAAGCCAGTCTCATTTCCCACATTGCTTGCTGAAAAGAAGAGAAGTAAATGAAGGGAGAAAGAATTACATTTGCAGTTTAAAAATGGGGCAAAAAGATATTGAAGCAGTTCAGGATGGCTTTCAGGTGCAAAATATCTAGAATCTCAAGTAAAGTGAAGTGGACTTAATCAGACACAATTGTTTCCATCCCCAAAGTAATAGTTGACTATGCTCAATTCTTTTGGGGCTTTTTAAAAGGACTTCTGTTTAAATGACTTCTCTTTATTGAGCTCCAGCATTGTTCAGATAGCTGTCAATAGCCCTAGGAGAAGAAGGTAGACTTATAACCCCCTTAGAGTTCTCTTGAGCCACTGTCAACATTATTTAGCAGAAGTAGAGTTGATGACAATGGTGATAAAAATGATCATGCTGAAATAGGGAATCGCTGCCCATTGTATCACTCATGGGGAGCATTTTTAATCATTCAAAAAATTTTGTGACATGTCAAGTGCAGTTGTGAGGAATGTGTGGGTGTATGAAAATGTATCTGTTCAGTACCGAGTCCTTCTTTAGGTTTTAACAAAGTTCTCTATGACTTATCAATGGTGCAGTTCTAGCTGTCAGAATATGGGTGTGCACATTCTCACAATTATCCTTAAAAACAAATCTATGTTCAAATGCTTTAAAAATTTATCAAACAGAAATAAGAATATAACTTTGTCAGCCTTTTAGGGTTATTTTGATTTAGTTTATTTTTTATTTTAATTTTTCTGTTTTTTTTAATTTCAAAAAAACAATGAAGTCATTTTTTGGTCAATAATTGTATTAAGGGTGAATATACTACCTGAATTTTTGTGCATGTTACATTGTAGTTGTAACCTTTTCTAATTCAGGATGAATAAGAGATGGTTGTGATTGTGCAGTGTATCAATAAAGTTCAAAGAAATTTGTACCTTTTGGGGGGCTATTTATTAGGTTTTGTTGAATGTTGGGGTTGGCAAGCATAGTGAAACATACATCTTCTCATATATTGATACTCTGGGTCCTGTGGGCCAAGATGTAATTACCAACCTATATTTCCAATGATCTAAAAATTGCATCAAATATTTTCATGTCTCCCCATCTCGACCTACCCCTATTTCGGCACACATGTGATAAGTGGATCAATATGGATAAAATCAATATCTTCCCAAAGCTGGTCTATTCAAACTTCTTTCAATTTACTCATGAGGAATATACCAACTATGTGGCTTACCATCCTAATATGACACGGACCTCCAGACCTAAGGGATTTGACATTGGCACAAACAAATGGGAAAAAAAAGTCAGGTCATAGACGAAAGAATTTTCACAAAACCGTAAGCAGGCTGCTCAGCATTAATGCTTTGCTCTGTTTGATTCCTGATGCTTGCAGCCACTGAATCAAAGACTACTATGATGTTGTAAATATGGCAAGAGATGGTAAATATCTCATGGATTGATTCAAATAGAATTATATGCTGACGACTAATTTTTCTTCAGCCTCTGTGTTATGGAAACATTTTTAAGACAGTGCAGAATATGAAGAAGCCACTAGACTAAGAATCAGGAAAGCTTTCCATTTCCTCTAGTCTCTTATTACCATATCATCATCTTTCTAGCTTCACTCAGCTCTACCCCGCCCCACCCCATCACAACTCTTTCCTATTCATCTGTTCCCACATTTTTCCTTCATCACGTAGTTTCTCAATTATCTTTAGACCAATATATTCCTTTTACTCTGTTACTAGTTAGTTATATGATCTTGGCTGAGTCATTTAACTTATTTTGTCTTTTACTTTCTTCATCTCTAAAATAATGGAATTGCACCAGGCAATCTATAAAGCTCTGTCTAGCTCTGACATTCTACAATATATTTCTATTGCTTTTTTTAAACTCCTGGATTTTCATTAAGATTGACTCTAAATCAGAACCTATTGGTACAAATGTGGCCTATATTTTGGAAGCTGAGTTAAAATCATCCAACTTCTTTTCATACATTCTTTATAATTTGATAGTAAATTCTGCGAGGAGTGAGAAGTTGGTTCTGATCTCAGCTCTGCCATGGCTTCTGGGCTTGACCATGATCCTCCCTATGCTTTTCGTTTCTGCTATCAGTGATAGGATCCAAATAAAAAAGAATAGGCCAATATGCTTTGAAAATGTGTCAAAAATATAATGTATAGGTAGATGATTGTAGTTTCCAGAATACCTGATTTATTTTGAATGGGTGACATACAAATGTAGCTGATTACCAATTTTTCTAGTCAACCAATAGCTTTAGTAATCATTTATTCTTCTCTCTCTTTTCTTCTGCCCTTTCATCGGCGTCTTTCTGCTCACATCCAACTCTCCTCTTTTCCCACTTATGTCGTAACTTTCCTCCTTCCATCTATTCTCCTGCTAGGGTGGGCATTTATCCTTCTCTTACTCCATCTAGGCACTCAGAGTACTATCAATCATCTATGTACCAATTTATTCCTCCATCAGCTAACCACTCACCTAGCCATTCACATATTATTTCCCCATTTATCTCCCCCTTATTCCATCTATCCACTCATCCACTTCCCTAATGCAACTATCCCCCATCTATTTATTTAAACCATCTAGCCATTCCCCATCTGTCAATCCATCTACCTAGCATCCTCAAGCTAACCTTTGGCAGACATACCTATTTACCAACCCACTTCAATGTAATGAAAATCTTTTGCTGTTATCTCTCCATTCAGCGAGGGAGGCTTTATCTAGTTATTCTTAAGCACAGCAGTTAAATGATGGAGGAATCATCAGATGCATTTTTGTTATCTTTCCGCAAAATACATACTATTAAAAACATACACACAGAGAAATGCCTCCAGAGATGTATGATTGGTGTACCTCTTCCTATCAAGATGTATTAAAGTGGAAGGAGGTTGAGAAAGCAGGGGTGGTTGGGAAACACCCAGATGAGCAGATGTTGATGTTTTAACTCTCTACCATGCCTCTGCAAAGAACAAAAACCAGAGCATTTGGAAATATGTTGTAGGAACTGGGACTGCTTAGCCTGAGGAAGAGAACACTCAGGCTATCACTTTCTCAAAATATGTGAAGGATTGATTCAAATAGAATTATATGCTGACGACTAATTTTTCTTCAGCCTCTGTGTTATGGAAACATTTTTAAGACAGTGCAGAATATGAAGAAGCCACTAGACTAAGAATCAGGAAAGCTTTCCATTTCCTCTAGTCTCTTATTACCATATCATCATCTTTCTAGCTTCACTCAGCTCTACCCCGCCCCACCCCATCACAACTCTTTCCTATTCATCTGTTCCCACATTTTTCCTTCATCACGTAGTTTCTCAATTATCTTTAGACCAATATATTCCTTTTACTCTGTTACTAGTTAGTTATATGATCTTGGCTGAGTCATTTAACTTATTTTGTCTTTTACTTTCCTCATCTCTAAAATAATGGAATTGCACCAGGCAATCTATAAAGCTCTGTCTAGCTCTGACATTCTACAATATATTTCTATTGCTTTTTTTAAACTCCTGGATTTTCATTAAGATTGACTCTAAATCAGAACCTATTGGTACAAATGTGGCCTATATTTTGGAAGCTGAGTTAAAATCATCCAACTTCTTTTCATACATTCTTTATAATTTGATAGTAAATTCTGTGAGGAGTGAGAAGTTGGTTCTGATCTCAGCTCTGCCATGGCTTCTGGGCTTGACCATGATCCTCCCTATGCTTTTCGTTTCTGCTATCAGTGATAGGATCCAAATAAAAAAGAATAGGCCAATATGCTTTGAAAATGTGTCAAAAATATAATGTATAGGTAGATGATTGTAGTTTCCAGAATACCTGATTTATTTTGAATGGGTGACATACAAATGTAGCTGATTACCAATTTTCCTAGTCAACCAATAGCTTTAGTAATCATTTATTCTTCTCTCTCTTTTCTTCTGCCCTTTCATCGGCGTCTTTCTGCTCACATCCAACTCTCCTCTTTTCCCACTTATGTCGTAACTTTCCTCCTTCCATCTATTCTCCTGCTAGGGTGGGCATTTATCCTTCTCTTACTCCATCTAGGCACTCAGAGTACTATCAATCATCTATGTACCAATTTATTCCTCCATCAGCTAACCACTCACCTAGCCATTCACATATTATTTCCCCATTTATCTCCCCCTTATTCCATCTATCCACTCATCCACTTCCCTAATGCAACTATCCCCCATCTATTTATTTAAACCATCTAGCCATTCCCCATCTGTCAATCCATCTACCTAGCATCCTCAAGCTAACCTTTGGCAGACATACCTATTTACCAACCCACTTCAATGTAATGAAAATCTTTTGCTGTTATCTCTCCATTCAGCGAGGGAGGCTTTATCTAGTTATTCTTAAGCACAGCAGTTAAATGATGGAGGAATCATCAGATGCATTTTTGTTATCTTTCCGCAAAATACATACTATTAAAAACATACACACAGAGAAATGCCTCCAGAGATGTATGATTGGTGTACCTCTTCCTATCAAGATGTATTAAAGTGGAAGGAGGTTGAGAAAGCAGGGGTGGTTGGGAAACACCCAGATGAGCAGATGTTGATGTTTTAACTCTCTACCATGCCTCTGCAAAGAACAAAAACCAGAGCATTTGGAAATATGTTGTAGGAACTGGGACTGCTTAGCCTGAGGAAGAGAACACTCAGGCTATCACTTTCTCAAAATATGTGAAGGATTGTCATAGGAAAAGGGGATGCTGCTCTGAAAGCTAGAAATAGGACCCATGTCCAAAAGGTATAGGAAAAGAGAGAAATTTTTGTCATAAAGAACTTCCTAAGAATTAAAACTGTTTTAAATGTGAATGAGCTATCTTAAGAAGCAGAGTTCCCATTTGCTTGAGTTGTTTAAATGGAAATTGAGAAACCAAGGGTTGGGATGGATATTGTAGAAGATAGTCAGAGAATGAATACTTTTAGAGGTTTGACCACACATATAGAACCCCTTTCAAATCTCAGATTCAATAATTACAAAAGACATTACTGATAAAGACAGCATGGGAAAAAAAATGACGTTCAGCTTAAGACTGTATTCTTAATTGTGTAAAGACTTTATTTGAAAAGGGAAAAAAATAAACACATACATGCACATGCAAACATGGAAAATGATATAGAAGGAACCCATACTCTTTAGCTAAATTTCTGAAAAACTAAATTCAAAATGACGACATCTCCTTCTAAGCCTGTTCAGATTTTCCTAAGGGTCACAGAATAATCCTCTTCCCTTTACCTATTAAGTTTTAGCAAAGACTGAGGCTTTAAAAAGGATTAAGAGGTTACTGGTTTCCAATTCCCCATTGAAAGGTGAAGAATTGGGGTCTGTGTTTGTAAAACAGGCAGCTGATAGACTACCTATACTTTTATTGTGGAAACATTATGGCCACAGGAAAAATCAACCTATCTGCCTTGACTGACTGACTGAATGAATGAAAACTTGAGTAAATGAATGACTGAATTAATTAATTAACCAATGAATTTAATGAATTTGAAAAGAACAGAAACCATAATTGATTAAGGGTAAATAATTATCTTGATCTCTTGGATAGACAAATAGCACTAGATAGTGCTTTATTTTCAAGATGGCTATAGCATCCAACTTAAAACCTAATTTAGAACCATACCCACTATATTTCAATGGATCAAGCTGCTACCTGGTTGTACCATCCCCACTATGCTTCAGTGGATCAAGCTACTACCTGGTTCTTTGATGAAGAAATAAAGGAAAACTTCTGGTGATGAGATTCTCAAATAATATTAGACTGATGATTTTTTTTAAGGATTTGGTAGCCAAAATTTGAGACTTAAGTATGTACATATACATATAACATTCTACTTATTATGCAGATATATTTGTGTTTCCATATGTATATTTTGTATGTTTATGCCTCTTCCTAAACTTAAAGTACTATATAAGTATTTGATGATTATGATTTTTTCATCAGCATTACATGAGTATTAATGTGTGTTGTGCACTTTTCTTTAAACTGACCTGCTCCAGGCAAATTTCAAGGCAGAATCTTTAGTTCATTATCAAGTAAGTACTAAAAATGTTTATGTCGTTTTTGGGTAAAACAAAACAAAACAGAATAAACATAATCTTTGCCCTTACTATCGGAGATGTGATTTCCCTTGCAGTAGTTCCTCTACCTCTTTTTTTTTTTTAGCCCCAATCCCTAGGCCAAAGCTTTCTTCTTTTGTGCCCCCAACTAACTGTATACATGCAATATTTATTGGACTCAGTAATGAAAAGCTCATTGAATAGGTGGCTTTTATCCTTGGAGGTGACTTCTCAGAGAAAGGAAATAAATATTTTTCATTACTGAGGCAAGAACTTGATCTTGCAGAGTTAGTATTCATTTCTCTGTCCATGGTACTGAGTTCAGGAATATGATTTAGGGAAATGCAAATAGAATTTCCTAAAACAAAAAAAATCCCCATACTTTGTAAGGGCATGTTGAGAATCAAAAAATGCTAATTCTAATCCCAGGTTTTGAAAAATTGTGTGGTTCTTTGCTTCTCTGTTTGAAAGGGGCAGACCTTTTGATACCATCAGCATTTCCCTGAAGTTATTAGGTAGAACTTACCTATAATATAGATTCCCCACCCCCCAAGTCCATCAGAACAACATATTATATACATCCATTATATGTCTTAATTACAACAAACACTTTTTATAGAATCTTCATTTGGAAAGGAATTCTGTTATCTGATTAATAATCCTGTCTACAATGATATAGGTCATCTCGCCTCTGCTTGAATACCTATAACAACTAGGAACTCACTACTTATCAAAGCACACCATTCTAGTTTTATTATAGCTCTATTGATTTCAGAAGGACTGTTTCAACTAAGCTGAAATCACCCCAATCCGTGTACATTAATCAGTATACAATTCACCCCCTCCTTTCCTGAATCATGAATTCATCTTTAACAGCTTTTCAAAGTACTGTTCCTAAAGATGGGGGGGGGGGGGAGGGAATGAGTTTTTGATTAGGCAGTCAGAAGGTCACAGATGATGCAAGAGGAAGGGAGGTGGGAGAAGGCAAAACACACACAGCTGTAGTAGTCAACCAGATGGAATTTGATACTTTCAATGTCTAATAAGAGGGGTCAGACCATTAATCGCTAGGCAAAGTGAGAATAACAGGGAAAAGTGGGTATATTTGAAAATAATTTATTATCATTTGTCTGGTACAAGAAAGCAATGGAATCCCCCTTCATACTGAACACAGTCACATGACTATTACCAACATTATTTTATATGTGGTACCTTAAAAAAAAAACTTCTAAAAAGGTGCCTTGGATTTTTTATCTTTGGACTGGACAGCCAGCTTCTAATGAAGGAGAAACAATTCAAGGTAAGTGGCTCTAGAAAGCAGATATCATTATATCATCTATCACAAGAGTAAGAAAAAACTGTAGCCTCTGCTGAGTGACAAGAGAGTGCAGGTGCATCTCAAGATAGAACAGTCAATTCAGCACAAATCAGTCATTCAATTAGTAAGTAAGCACTTACTATTGTGCCAGATTGTCTTAGGTACAAAAAAGCGGGGGTAGGGGGGACAAAAATCTAGTACTCATTCTCAAAGAATTACATTCTAATGGAGGAGACAATATGCAAATAAGTGTACATACAAGATACATGGAGTATAAATGGAAGGTAATCTCTGAGGGAAATGTTTTTAACGTGGGAGAGAGGTAAGCAGAAAAAGCTTCCTGTGTAAAAGGTGATTTGTCCTGAATCTTTAAGAAAGGCAAGAAAAGCAACAAGACATAAGAAAGGAGAACATTCTAAGAGACCAGGCAGATAGACAGTGAAAAGGCTCTGGCATGGACAATAAAGTGTCCTGTGCAAAGAACGGAAAAAGAGAATTCATAGATCATAGAAGAGTATGTGGAAGGGAATAAAGTGTCAGAAGACTAGAAAAGTAAGAAAGTTCCATAGTGGGAAGATTGTCAAATATTAAAGAAAGAACTTTTAATTTTATCCTGAAAGCAATAGGAAGTCAATGGAGTTTATTTAGTAGTGTGATAATATGGATCTGTATTTTATGAAAATCACTGTCAGAATAGTAATAGATGGATTAGAATGGAGAAAGCAGGGGGATCAATTAAGAGATTATTGAATTAATGCAGATAAGGGTGTACCAGTATGGTGGCTATATAGAGAGGGAAGGAGAAACATGAGATGTTAGAACATATTGTATATCTGAGGAGAATGTGAGGAGTCAAGGATGACACTGAAGGGACAAGCTTTTTGACTGGAAGAATGATGGTGGCCTCCATAGTAATAAGTAAATTCAGAAGAAAGGATAACCTTAGGAAAAAGATGAAAAGTTCCACTTTCAATATGCTTAACTTGAAATGTCCAAAAGATACTTGGTAAGAAGTGATTGAAGTTTTATAGAGAGGTTAGGACTAAATATACAAATATCTGCACAGAGATGATAATTGGGAGCATAGAAGACAATTAATTCATTAAATGAAATAGTATAGAGGGAGAAGAAAAGAGGAACCAAGATAGATTCTTGGGGGATACTTATAATTAGTGGGCATAATCTGGGAGATCCAACAGAGAAAGAGTGATCATATTAGTGGAATTGAGCTCTGAATTGGGAGTGCCAGTCACTGTACTCCCAGTTCCTTTTTGTCTTTCCCTTCTTTATGTTTCAGTTTACAGTGAAAATTGAAGGAACATCTATTAAGTGTCTCATAGTTTTTGTACTCCCTCAATCCCTTCAACTTGGAAGAGGAAAGCATGAGATGCTACTACTTGGGAGAGAGAAACAGGCCTGATTATCCTTAGAGACCCTCCCTTCCTTTTTTCTTCCTCTTGTTCTCTGCACAATGATATGTGCAAGGATGGTTACTGTGGTTACATGACCAAACCACTTCTGTTTCTCTCTACTCATTGCTGAAAGTCAGGGCTCAGGGGATTCAGTTTATTAGAGCAGTAGTAACTATAGTAGCTAAGTCAGTCCTGGAAATGGCAGAAGGGATTCTTTGGTGGTATTCAAATACAAAGGCTCCAGTTCTCTTCTATGGACACAGCCAGAGTCTCAATTTCACATGGTTTATTTTATTTTATTTCTACTTTATCCTGTGATACTGCAGCATGGATGATTCTATATGTGATTTCTCTCTCTTTTAGAAGATTTTCTACCCTTTGTGATGGTGCCTCCAGTATCTGAGTCAGTCCACTCGTTTGAATGCTTCCTCTTTGATGTAAATTTCTTGTGGAGTTACTATCAGAATTTTCTTTTGTTATTCCCTTGCACTTCTCCTGAACTGAACTACATTCCAAGAGGAAAAACTGGCAGGGAAGTCTGGAAATTCTGCTCCTTTCCTTCCTTTTAGTTTATTTTTTAAGGGAAGGCATCTATAGGATCCTCACTGGGGAAGAAAAGGAAAGGGTACAGACAGACTCTAATCTAAGAGTTGGTAATGTTAGTACCCACCTAAAGCACAATATGGAACACAATTTAGCACTATCTAATCAAGTCATAGTTTTTGATACCAGAAAATGCTATTCACCGTAGCATATCAACAAGAAATGCTGAATCTAAAAAGGAAAAACTAAAAACAATAAATGTAAAATACCTTCATTAAAATAATAAAAGCTGTATAATTTTAGATGGGATGGATAGGAAATTTCCCAACAATATGAGCTAATGGATGTTCCTTCAATTTTCACTGTAAACTGAAACATAAAGAAGGGGAAGATAAATTTGGCTCTTTGCTACTTCCACCTACTGATCATTGGCCTCTGGAGCCAAAGACAGTGATTTTAATAACCTTTTCACATGATGGCACTTCAAATACTTGAATGTGACTATCATGTCTCACTAAGTCTTCTACAGAATAAACTCATCTAGTTCCTTTAATTAAGCCTCATATAGCATGGTTTCCAGTCCTCTTACCAGCATATGCTCCAGTTTATCAGTGTCTTCATTAAAATGTGTTACATATATCTGAACAAAGTACCTCAAATATAATCTAACCAGGGCAGTATGGCAGGGCAGTACAGGGCAAGATTTTAAACTTTGTTGTTGTTGTTATTCTATATACTGCTCTACTATTAGGGCAATCTGAGATCACATGAGTTTGCTTTTTAATTATTATTTTTTTCCTACCACATCATACTCTTGACTTACTAGAAGAGTAGTTCCATAATAATCCAAAATACGTTTCATAGAGTTGCATTCTTCCTCCAGTGCTTATACCAAAGCATAGAACTTTATATCTATTCATTAATCAATCAAATACTTATTAAGCAATTACTTTATGCCAGACAGTGAGCAAATTTTGGGAATACAAAAAAAAAAGGGCAAAAAATTCCTACCCTCAACAATCTTAGTTACATAAATACATACACACATATATAATGTATATTTATATACATATATATTGTATGCATGTTTATACTTGTTTATGTACATGTGAATATTTACATTACATTTACATCTTCATTGCTTCTCTCTCTTATTAAAATGTAAAATTCTTCAGGGGAGAGATTTTTTTTTACTTTTTCTTTATATTCCTAGAACTTAAATTAGTGCCTGGCACTCATAAACACATGTAGCAAAGAAGCAAATTTACACACACACACACACACATATAATATACACACATATTCATATATCACACACATATATATGTATAAACACACACACTTCTATACATATATGCAGGTATACACACACTGATATGTAAATATATATACATGTATATATATATATGTGTGATAAATACATAGAAGATGGAAGATACTAATGAGACTAAGAAAAGGTTGAATAATAAGCAAAAAAATCTCTGAGGTAGAGATTAGGACGGAAAACTCCCTCACAAATTTCATCTTACCATATTTGTCCCTATATTTTAGCTCATCAATATTTTTTCTTGTTGCTAGAGCCTTTCATCTAACATATTTGCCATCCCTCCCAATTTTTTCCCTTCCCTACTTATTAAACATGTCAGCATCCACATAATAAAAATGTTGAATTGCACAGGTCCAAAAGGACATCTTGGGAGCAGTCCACTAGAGGGCTTTACTAGGAGTTGAAGTCAACATTCTTGGGATCTAGAAGATGGGAAGAATTTCAATAGTTACCAAATAGTTACCAATACCAATAGTTATAGGATCATAGATGTAGTGATAGAGGGAACAGCTGAGGTCATTGAATCTAGCAATTTCATTTTATGAATAAGGAAGTTTAGGCACAAAAAAATTTAATAACTGGCCCAAAGTCACTCAGGTAGTTTAAAGGTAAAAAGCAGCACTCAAACCTGAACTCTATAACATGAAATACAATACCTTTTCTCTTGCATCAACTGCTGAAATGAAGGATTGCTGCTACCTTTGACTGGGATTCTTCCTTGCATCTGTTCTGCTCATTAACTCTCTCTCTCTTTTTTTTTATTTTTTATTTTTTTTGGCTGAGACAATTGGGATTAAGTGACTTGCCCAGGGTCACACAGCTAGGAAGTGTTAAGTGTCTGAGACTAGATTTAAACTCAGGTCCTCCTGACTCATTAACTTGTTTTATTTCCCTTTCTATCCTCATTTATCCAAATGCTCAAAACTCATGTCTGTGGATAGAAGTGTTCTAATGGATAGAGATGATGTCTCCATAAACTACCAAACATTGCACTTCTGCTGCAGAGAACACAACTTCTTTGGGCTGGCTGCATTGTTCAATGTACAAATATATGCTTGCCAAAAAAAAATTATTTTATGGAAAACTCACATAGGGCAAGTATTCACAAGGTGTCCAGAAAAAAATGATGCAAGGATACGCTCAAGGTCTCTGTTGGAAATGTTAGAATTAATTGTATCACATGGGAGACACTGGCACAGGATCACCCAGCATGGTGTGCCCTCATCAGAGAAGGTGCTGTGCTCTATGAATAAAGCAGAATTGAATTAGCCCAAAAGAAAACATAAGATACACAAAATTAAAGAAGCCATCTCGAATGTTCATATAGACTATTTGTGTCCGACTTGTGGCAGAGCAATCCAAGTTCATATTGGTCTGATCAGCCACCACTGGACACACTGTAACTTGACTTTAACATAGAGATGATGTCCTCTTCTAGAATGAAGGTCAACAACCAAAGGAAAGAAAGAGAAAGGTATATCTAGGCAGTAGCAAGTAGACCATTTTGGCTGGCCATTAGGTTTTGGGTAAGTCACAGTAGGATTTAAGAATAGACAAGAAATACTCTCGATAGTGTCATGCTACACTAAGGAGTTTGGACTTTACATAGTAGAGGGACCCTGAAAGATAATGAGTAATTTCAGAGTTATTCTTCAATTTTTTTTTAAACTAGAAGATCATTTTTTTTTTCCTGTCAAATCAATTTCTTCAGTCTAAGCAATCAACAATACAATAAATTGTCAGGATTTGTAGTTTGTGCCAATTTTTGAGGTATAGATACACTAAAAAATTAACAATTGACCCTCATGAGCTTGCTCTAGGACAAATCTGTTTATGCAACATTACATAGGAATAGGGGTTGAAGAAAGAAAAAATATTGTAGGTAGGAAAACTGATGGTCTTCTTCAAGAGCTTGTAACTATCAGAAAATCCACATTGCAGTTAGTGCCAATAGACAAATATCCAAGGCTCCTTTTTTTTGCATCATCTGTAAAGTGGGGATACTTACATTGTTCCTACCCTTATATCAGTATTGAGGAAAATACTGAATAGATTGTAATGCCTTATATAAAAATAAGCTTTATTTTTTAACACATGGTCCCTGCCCTTGAGAAAGTTATAGTCTGATCATTTAAACAAGATCATAGGGCCATAAATGTACCAATACAAACTCCTGCAGTGGTCATCTAAGATAATCCCACTCATTTTACCAGTGACATAGAAAAACTTGACCAAGTTGAAATGGACAAAAAGTAGGAAAGTTGGAGTTTATACCTCTAACTCCACAATCTGCTATACTGTAGCATCCAGTATAAAAAAATATTCAATGAACTGTTAAACTTTATAGTATGTACACTAGATATCCCAGTTAAGCAAGAGAAAGCAGTTGAGTAAGATCTATGAAATAACAGATTGTTTTACATTTCTTGGCCAAAGTCAGGAAAGATAAAGGGACATTTTTTTTTTTTAACTGCCAGCTTTCCTTGCTCAGAGGAGTCAGTAGAGATAGAAAACCCTTTCCCCTGACCACCAGCTGCCACTGTGGTACCTCCTGTAAGCCATCCCACAGTACATCTTAAAGACCATTAACAGTCAGAGCCCTGAATGAATGCCAGCACAGGGGAGCTCTGGGCCACCACAGACGCAGACGTCTGCCGGATGGCACATCAGTAAACAGCTCCACGGCAATCAATTTGGCTTTTTTGATGAAGACAAAGCCATAGAGGAAAACCATTAGAACAGATAATAAAGGCCCTTCTTGTACAGTTAATAGAGAGACTCCTGGATGGAACAAGCCCAGCTGTTACTGCTGAAAATTTACTTCTGTTTTCAAGTTCAAATAGAGACTAAAACATTATCTTCTCGGGAATTGATTTTACGTCTTCCAAACACATATGCCACCTTAATTGTGATTTGTGTGATAGTTCAGCTGCTGAAAGCTTTCGTTTATCTCTACCTGGTTAAACAACTTTAAATAATAACAAGTCAATATATCTGTCTATTGACCAGACTTCTCCTCTTCTCCCCAGAGCTTAATGTTGGGAGTGGAGAGGAATTTAACCCTTCAGAGCTTGTCTCTTAGATTCATTATTTTCTGCTGCCAAAACCTCGTGGGATGGGACAGAGGTGGGACTATTGTTTACTTAACCAAAACTAAAATAAAATAAAAGCCACCCAATATAGGTGAACTAACCTCATCTCTGGGTCAGATCTATTCCTGGAATATGGTCTTATCTCTTCAGCTCCTTTCCTAAAAAAAAGATTAGAGGGTTTTTTTTTTGTTTTGTTTTGTTTACTATTTGATTAAATATATAGGAAAGAAGAAGTCAAAAATTTGCTGTTTCTCCCCTTTGTTCCTCATAAAGCAGAGGCTATTTTGCTTAGGAAACCTGGTGGAAGTGGGGGTAGGGCATTGGGAATTGTATTTTCTTTTGTTGCAAGTGGCTTAGAGCATGAAAAAGATGACAGGTTTCTCTGGGACTAAAACTATATTTTTCATAAAACAAAGCAACACCACAGTGTGGATAGATTGTTCCCTAGGAGACATACTTTTTCCTAATAATGCTTAATGTTTGCTATGGGGGTGGGGTGGGGAGTGGGAAGGCTTGACTTGGTTCACATGCCCTTAGGTCCCGAATTCTTTGTTGAAAGGGTTTTTGTTGTTTTTCTTTTAGAGATCCAGTTATTTATCATTTTCTTTAGGGCAAAGGGAAACTGAGAAGCAGAGTAAGCAGAAATCTCAAGAAATGATCTTGTCCAGCTCATCTTGGATTTTATTTCACTATGTTCAGGAAGCATGATTTTACTGGATAAACTAGAAGAGGTTCTGTTTCATATCTACATTGCATTAGTTTATAAGGCTCTTTTCCTAAGGTTTTTTTTCCTTCCTACTCTTTCCTCGAGGTTTAAGATTCTCTCTTTCCCAGGATAAGAATATCATAGAACCACAGATTTAGAGTTTATGGGACTATAGAGATTATCTATTCTAATGCCCTCATTCATCAAATGGAGAAACAATCCCTAAGAAGCAAAGTGACTTCCCAAGGTCAATCATCAATAAATGGGGAGTATATAACTAGAACCTAGGATTTCAGATTGCTAATTCTTTCTACTATATTTTCTTGCCTCCACTGGAAAATCAATATAAATTACTATGGCTTGATACCATCTAGAGAAACTGATTACATATACATATATACATATAATATTTCTCATAAAATATCATATTATATATTATATATTACATTATTATATTATATTGTATATATACATATATAAATAATATTTCTTAAGGAGAGTTAGAGAGAAAGGGAGGGAAGCTCTTTAGCTTATTTAGTGATGAAATTAGCATGGAGAGAGAAAAAAAATGAAAGTCATGAAAAGGTTCCTTTTATTATCTAACTTCCCTCTCCAGCTTTGTTTCATAATTAGCAGAATCTTCATTAGAAGGATCTTCATATAAGCTTGGGTTATGAGTTGAGACATCTAGATTCTATACCTAATAGTGCAGTTTTGGGAAATTCACCTCTGAGTCTCAGTTTCCTCATTTGCAAAATGAGTGGGTTGAGTATGAAGCACCTTTTATTTTTTTGAAGCAATGGATTTTACTCCAAGGCAAATGGTTATTATAAATATTAAAATAACTCATTACTCCTTTTCTGAATCATGGCATGATATAGTCAAACATTTGTCATTTGATATGAATTTTTCAATTCATGTCACATAAAAAGTGTATTAATTTGTGCTCAGTTTTTATCCTAGTTACTAAAACACATAGAATATCTGTAAGATGTCTTTTTAAATTCCAAATTCTGGGATAGTTCCCCCCCCCCCCCAAAAAAAAAAAAAAAAAAAAAAAAAAAAAAACCAGAAAAAGAAGCATACCCAAAGTGTTTATAGTTAAAACTGGACTGCTAGGTCCCATGCTAATGGTACAGAGAATGCTAGGCCTGGAGTGAAAAAGATGGACTCAAATCTGACCTCAAAACAAAGATTAGCTGTGTGACTCCCCGCAAGTCACTTAATTGATTTATCTTAATTTCCCTGGTTGTCAAATAGGATAATAATTGCATCTGCCTCTCAGGACTGTTATGAGGCCAAATGAAATATTTATAAATGACTTAGTACAGAATCTAGAACATAATAGGTGCTATATAAATGCTTATTCTTTTCTTCCTTGTCATTGTCAATATTGTCGATAATGCAAATCCTACAATTTTGTTTGTGAAACCCTTTCCATTTTCAACCATTGTTGTTTGGAAGAATTTTCCCCCCTAATGTTCCAATATTCCAACATATCTACTATCACATATATAAGTGTGTTCTCCAATAATTCAAATTATAGCCATGCTATGAAACTCCTGTCTATGTCTTCCTTTGATTTGAATATAAAGGATCCACTCACCTAAAACAGAAAGTGAAAAAAGCTTCCTCAAGGAAACCTTTCTTGAAGATGGTTATGCAAATGGAAGCAGGTGACCCAACTTACTCTTACCAGCCTTAGCAAAAACAGATCAAATAATGATCAAGAAATACAATAATAAATTACAATTGCTTCTTCACTGTAGAATTAGAACATAGACAATAAGAAAAAAAGATCCCCTCTACGAAAGTGAGCACCAGACAAGCACAAATATGCAATTATATAGCCTCTAAGGTTCTGTGTTCAAAGGCAGCAAGTATTGGGCTGGAGGAAAGAAAGTAGGGAAGGGTCCCCTATGAATGTTCCAGAGTGAAAAGGAAGCTCCAAAGTGGTCAAAAAGTCTCACTTGAGGAACCTTGGAAAGCCTGAGTGAATGTCTTCATAGTGATCCAACTAAGACATCCCAGTTCCACAGGCTTTGTCTTCAAAATCTAAAGAAATACTCAGGAGCCATTGCTTTAAACTTCCAAATATAGAGGAGGAGTGGATAGGGAAAAGCATCAGGGGAAAGTAATGAGCACATGAATGAACACAGAGGATCCAAAGAAAGACCACATGGGTCTGACTCCTTACCCAGAAGTGAAACAAGGGATGGATCCTTACTCAAAACAAGTACAAAATCTGGAGAGATAAATAAACAAATAGAATGTCAAAACAATATAAAAATCATTGCAAATATGGAAATTTCAGGAAAGAACAAGTTACTACACAACAAATGCAATCAGAATCAAAGGAAGAGGGAAATGATTTTTCTATAAGGACTATATGAACACATTAGAAGAAGTAAAGAAAGAGATATAATATGAAATAAAAATTAAGGAGGAAAGAATTAGAAACAAAAATTGTAACTTAAACAAAAAAGTGATATATCTTGTCCAAGAAAAGGAGTTCCTAAAAACCAAGTTACAAACAGAAATCAACAAATTGAAAAGAAAAAAAAACTATTATAACAAAATCAAAAGATTAAAAAAGAAAAGAAATGCAAAAAATCATATTTAAAGCTAAACTGATATGAAATCTGAATTGAATTGAGTTGGAAAAGAATTTGATAGATAATGTAAGAATCACTGGATTCTATGAAAACAATGATTAAAAAAGAGTCTACACAACATATTTCAAGAAATCATTGATGAAGACTGTCCTGTTCTATTCGGTCAAGAGAACAAAATAGGGAAGAGAAATAGTATTTTTCTTACTCCCTCTTTCTTTTCCCCTTCCCCTAGATAGCAAACAATTAAATATAGGTTATACGTATACAATCACTTTCATATATTTCACAACTTTCATATTGTGAAAAAAGAATTGGAACAAAAGGGAAAAACTATGAGAAAAAAAAAAAAACAAAAAACCCTTTTTTAAAAAGTGAAAATAGTATGTTTTGATCTTCAATTAGACTCCATAGTTCTTTCTCTGGATGCACATAGCACTTTTTCATCTCAAGTCTTTTGGAATTGTCTTGGATCACTGTAGTGCTGAGAAGATCTAAGTCTATCATTTGATCATCAACTGTTACTGGGAATCCTAATTTTCAAAGAGATATTCTAAGTCCTCTCCTTCACATAGTATGAACAGTGTTAAATAGCAACAAACCAGAGGTCATACTATTGGGTTGGTTCTATTCTGAGGGTCTGAGAAGAAGAAGAAGGAAAGTTAAAAGGAAGAATGCACTAGTGTAGAAAGAGAAAAGATTGAAGTGACAACCAAATATTTTTTCAAAATGGTGCTGTAACCAAGTGGTGTAGCATGTAAATTCTTAAAAGAGAAATTAAGAGAGCTGCAAGAAGAAATAGACAGCAAAACTATAATGGTGGGAGATCTCAACCTTGCACTCTCAGAATTAGATAAATCAAACCGCAAAATAAATAAGAAAGAAGTCAAAGAGGTAAATAGAATACTAGAAAAATTATATATGATAGATCTCTGGAGAAAACATAATGGAGACAGAAAGGAATACATTTTCTTTTCAGCAGTTTATGGAACCGATACAAAAATTGACCATATATTAGGACATAAAAATCTCAAACTCAAATGCAGTAAGGCAGAAAGAGTAAATGCATCCTTTTCAGACCACGATGCAATAAAAATTACATTCAACAAAAAGCCAGGGGAAAGTAGACCAAAAAATAATTGGAAACTAAATAATCTCATACTAAAGAATGATGGAGTGAAACAGCAAATCATAGACATGATTAATAACTTCACCCAAGAAAACAATAATAATGAGACATCATAACAAAATGTATGGGATGCAGCCAAAGCAGTAATAAGGGGAAATTTCATATCTCTAGAGGCCTATTTGCATAAAATAGAGAAAGAGAAGGTCAATGAATCGGGCTTGCAACTAAAAATGCTAGAGAAGGAATTAATTAAAAACCCCCAGTCAAACACTAAACTTGAAATTCTAAAAATAAAAGGAGAGATCAATAAAATTGAAAGTAAAAAAAAAAAAAAAACTATTGAATTAATTAATAAAAACTCAGAGTTGATTCTATGAAAAAGCCAACAAAATAGACAAACTCTTAGTAAATCTGATTTAAAAAGGAAAGAAGAAAATCAAATTGTTAGTCTTAAAAACAAAATGGGAGAACTCGCCACTAACGAAGAGGAAATTAGATCAATAATTAGGAGTTACTTTGCCCAACTTTATGCCAATAAATTTGACAACTTAAATGAAATAGAAGAATACCTCCAAAAATATAGCTTGCCCAAACTAACAGAGGAAGAAGTAAATATCCTAAACAGTCCCATCTCAGAAAAAGAAATAGAACAAGCTATTAACCAACTCCCTAAGAAAAAATTCCCAGGACCAGATGGATTTACATGTGAATTCTACCAAACATTTAAAGAACAATTAACTCCAATGCTAAATAAACTATTTGAAAAAATAGGGATTGAAGGAGTCCTACCAAACTCCTTTTATGACATAGACATGGTACTGATACCTAAATGAGGTAGGTTGAAAACAGAGAAAGAAAATTATAGACCAATCTCCCTAATGAATATTGATGCTAAAGTCTTAAATAAAATATTAGCAAAAAGATTACAGAAAATCATCCCCAGGATAATACACTATGACCAAGTAGAATTTATATCAGGAATGCAGGGCTGGTTCAATATTAGGAAAACTATTAGCATAATCGACTATATCAATAACCAACCAAACAAAAACCATATGATTATCTCAATAGATGCAGAAAAAGCATTTGATAAAATCCAACATCCATTTCTAATAAAAACACTTGAGAACATAGGAATAAATGGACTTTTCCTTAAAATAGTCAGGAGCATATATTTAAAACCATCAGTAAGCATCATATTCAATGGGGAAAAACTGGAACCTTTCCCAGTAAGATCTGGAGTGAAGCAAGGTTGCCCACTATCACCATTATTATTCAATATTGCATTAGAAACACTAGCCTCTGCAATAAGAGTCGAAAAAGAGATTAAAGGGATTAGAGTAGGCAATGAGGAAACCAAACTATCACTCTTTGCAGATGATATGATAGTATACCTAGAGAACCCCAGAGATTCTACTAAAAAGCTATTAGAAATAATTCATAACTTTAGCAAAGTAGCAGGATACAAAATAAATCCCCATAAATCCTCAGCATTTTTATACATCACCAACAAAATCCAACAGCAAGAGATACAAAGAGAAACTCCATTCAAAATAACTGTTGATAGCATAAAATATTTGGGAATCTATCTACCAAAGGAAAGTCAGGAATTATATGAACAAAATTACAAAAAACTTTCCATACAAATAAAGTCAGACTTAAATAATTGGAAAACTATTAAGTGCTCTTGGATAGGCCAAACAAATATAATAAAGATGACAATACTCCCTAAACTAATTTATTTATTTAGTGCTATACCAATCAGACTTCCAAGAAAATATTTTAATAATCTAGAAAAAATAACAACAAAATTCATATGGAACAATAAAAAGTCGAGAATCTCAAGGGAATTAATGAAAAAAAAAAATCAAATGAAGGTGGCCTAGCTGTACCTGATCTAAAATTATATTATAAAGCAGCAGTCACTAAAACCATTTGGTATTGGCTAAGAAATAGATTAGTGGATCAGTGGAATAGGTTAGGTTCACAAGACAAAATAGTCAACTATAGCAATCTAGTGTTTGACAAACCCAAAGATCCTAACTTTTGGGATAAGAATTCATTATTTGATAAAAACTGCTGGGATAACTGGAAATTAGTAGGGCAGAAATTAGGCATGGACCCACACTTAACACCATATACCAAGATAAGATCAAACTGGATCCATGACCTAGGCATAAAGAACGAGATTATAAATAAATTAGAGGAACATAGAATAGTTTATCTCTCAGACTTGTGGAGGAGAAAGAAATTTATGACCAAAGATGAACTAGAGACCATTACTGATCACAAAATAGAAAGTTTTGATTATATCAAATTAAAAAGCCTTTGTACAAACAAAACTAATGCAAACAAGATTAGAAGGGAAGCAACAAACTGGGAAAACATCTTCTAAGATTCTGATAAGGTTCTGATAACCTTCCAAATAAATTCCAAAATATATAGAGAACTGACTCAAATTTATAAGAAATCAAGCCATTCTCCAATTGATAAATGGTCAAAGGATATGAACAGACAATTTTCAGATGATAAAATTGAAACTATTACCACTCATGTGAAAGAGTGTTCCAAATCACTATTGATTAGAGAAATGCAAATTAAGACAACTTTGAGATACCACTACACACCTGTCAGATTGGTTAAGATGACAAGAAAAAATAATGATGAATGTTGGAGGGGATGCGGGAAAACTGGGACACTGATGCATTGTTGGTAAAGTTGTGAACGAACCCAACCATTCTGGAAAGCAATCTGGAATTATGCCCAAAAAGTTATCAAACTGTGCATACCCTTTGATCCAGCAGTGTTACTTCTGGCTTATATCCCAAAGAAATACTAAAGAAGGGAAAGGGACCTGTATGTGCCAAAATGTTTGTAGCAGCCCTGTTTGTAGTGGCTAGAAACTGGAAATTGAATGGATGCCCATCAATTGGAGAATGGCTGGGTAAACTGTGGTATATGAATGTTATGGAACATTATTGTTCTGTAAGAAATGACCAGCAGGATGAATACAGAGAGGCTTGGAGAGACTTACATGAACTGATGCTAAGTGAAATGAGCTTAACCAGGAAATCATTATACACCTCAACAACGGTACTGTATGAGGATGTATTCTGATGGAAGTGGATTTCTTTGACAAAGAGACCTAACTCCGTTTCAACTGATAAATTATGGACAGAAGCAGCTGCACCCAAAGAAAGCACACTGGGAAATGAATGTAAATTGTTTGCATTTTTGTTTTTCTTCCCGGGTTATTTTTACCTTCTGAATCCAATTCTCCCTATGCAACAAAAGAACTGTTTGGTTCTGCAAACATATATTGTATCTAGGATATACTGCAACATAGTTAACATATATAGGACTGCTTGCCATCTAGGGGAGGAGGTGGGTGGAGGGAGAGAGGGGAAAAATCGGAACAGAAGCGAGTGCAAGGGATAATGTTGTAAAAAAAATTATCCTGGCATGGGTTCTGTCAATAAAAAGTTACATAATAAATAAATAAATAAATAAACAAGGGAAAAAACGGTGCTGTAAGAGAAGAATACAAAAATTGAGGAAATGATTGTGGTATGGGCATCAGATGAGACTTGTCAATATGAAATGGGAAAATGAATACACACAGAGACACAGTTTAGCATAGAAGTAAATCAAAAACATGGAAATAAGCAAATGGTACCTGTTAAGAGGAGGGATAATAACAGAAAATCAATACTCACTAGCAAAAAAACTTGATAACCTTGAAGGGGAGGTTAAAAAAAGAACTAGAATCTAAGGAGATGTCTAGAGATATCTCTCTAAAAACTGAAGAATGGTTGAACAAATTGTGATATATTAATGTAATAGAACATAACTGCACAGTAGGTATGATGAAAGATATTTTCAGAGAATCCTGGGTAGGATGAAATGACTGAAAGTGAAGTGAGCAGAACAATGAGAACAATTTATGTAATGACTACAATGTAAAGAAAGAAACCTTTGAAAAATTAAGAACTCTGATCAATAAAAATTCTCCAGAGGATATAAGATGAAATATGTTATCCTTCTCTTGACAAAGAAGTTCTAGACATGTGCAATGTCATAGTTTTGGACATAGACACTTTGTAATTCTATTTTAATTATCCAGCTTTGTCACAAAGTGTTTTTTGTTTTTTCCTCTTTTCTTGATTTTTATTGGGTCAACTTTATTGGTGTAGAAAAAAAAATAAAAAGAAAGTCATTGTAACATTCTTTAAAATGGCAAAAGAGAACAGAAGGAAATTCCAAAGGAAACAGAGCCAAGCAAGGCAGTTTTAAAAGTAATGTGTAGAATTTATTGCATATATTTTCTTAATTTAAATAAAAGCAACTGGTATGAAATGAAAATTCATGGTTTCATATAGATTTTTCTTTTTGTGTTCTGTTGTGTATATAGAAATACTTTTTTGGGTGTTTAAATTCAAAACGAAAAATTAAAATATATTCAAAAGGCAAAAAATAAGATGGAGCCCACCAACTGCCTATCAATTATTCTTCATTATTCCTAAGGGACCAAACCATCTATTTTCCTAGTTGTACATTTCAATGATGGCATCCTTGTGATTTTTCTACTATATCATTTTTCATTTGTGGTATGCTGCCACCTGCTTTTGCCCACAATGCCTTTGTTCATCAGTATTGATTAATCCTCAAATTCAATTTGTTTAAGGATATAGTATATCATGACTCATAACTATCATTTCCAAATCTCTCATATTTATAGCCTATTTAATTTATATGTATACAATACATATATATACATATATATACATACGTACATATATAAACACTAACAATGTTTAAATTCTTATTTTCCTTTCCTCTTTTCCATTAGCCTTTCTTCTTAAATTCTCCATCCTTCCAGTCCATCAGTTATTTAATCAGTATGAGTCAATGATACCTCACAAATCATCTGGGATTTTTCAGCTATCCTTGAAAAGTTGCTGAAAGTCCATTATCTATGTCCATGATTTAGTTATCCTGGTTCTTGAATGACCAATAAACACTTGATTATTTAATCAATATTTGCAACATTTCCTCAACTGTGGCCATTTTGGAAGGGCATGATGCCACTAGAAGACTTAGTGGATGGAGAACTAGGTCTGGAGTGCCCAAAAAGATTTATATTCACATCTGGGCTCAAACACTAGCTGTATGACTCAGAAAAATTCTTGTTTGTCTTATTGGCTAAGGAAATGGCAAGCCTCTCCAGTATCTTTGCCAAAAAAAACCCACAAACAGTGCTATGGTCCATGATGTCACAATGAGTAGGACCTGCGTGAATAACTGAACAAAGATTTACCAGAGCTGTCAGTTTTCTATTATACCTTTAAGATTTTAAGTTTACCTCCACATAATTAGTGAATAAATGCATTAATGAAAAATATTTAATTGTTTTTACTATATAAAAAGTGAGGCTATAGATTGAGGCTAAGGAAAAAAGCAGTACATTTCCTAATTTCAGAGAGCTTACATATTAATGGCAAGAGACAACATATATAAAAGTTTTCATTTATAAGTCAAATGGAAAAGTTTATTTGACTTAGGGCATACTGTAAGGAAGCTTGTATTGTTTTCTTTGATAATTTCCATCAATAAAACCATACCACTTTCTAATATTGAACAGTGTTGACAATGCCAAGGATTTTGTTGCCAAGAAATGTGGTTTTGAATCTTCAGTAGTTCTGGTAGTCAATAAAGTATGAGGAGAGAAGAGTCATGAGGAATCCCACTTAGAATTTGGACATTGAGTCCTATAAATAACTGTCACAATGTGCTGAATAATTGATTGTTTATTTTGTAACCAAATGTTATTGAAATATATGGTTTTTTGGCATTGACTCAATTTTCTGTGTATCTTTCTCTATCACATGTAATAAAGAATTTTAAAAAAAGAGGAAGCGGGAAAAACCAATCAACAAAGCCATCAAAAAAATCTAAAAAATTAATGCAAATTTCATATTCATGGACTTCTCACTTTTACAAAGAAAGAAGAGCAATATCTATTCTATGTAATTTTGAAACATGTATTTTAGATTGTTTTGTGGTGACTTTGCTCTCATTTCAGTTGTAATTATTGTGTATATGGTTTCCTTTCCTCTGCTTATGTCACTTTGCATAATTCATATTAAATTTTTCTAGGTTTCTCTGTATTAATACCATAGAAGCTTGCCTGCTGTCCAAACTGAAGAAATCGTGTCACTGTTAGACTTAGAAAACCTCTATCCTGGATTCCTGTCAATCCAAAAAAGCAGTTCTGAGATAGGTAGTTTTGAGGAAAGGTCCCACATTTCAAGGTGGAGAGCCAATTTCCCACGTAGGGTGTTTGTTGGATATTAGAGTATTCCCACATCTTTTACGGAGTGAGGAAGATATTTTCCATGAGTGATCGTTATGCTTGTCATGGTGTTTCATAGTTTCACAAATAATAGCTTGATACATAAATGAATCTTAAATAGTCTCTGCATTGCAGAAGGAACATGCAAAGAGTTGAGGAGGACCCCCAACTCTCTATCAATTCTAAAAACCTTTATTTTGTAGTTACATGGAATAAACAAAATTTAAGGTCACAGAATTTAATCATATATTTCTGAGTAACAACATGCAAGTGTCCATCCCTTCATCTGTTTCAGTTCTCCATTTTTGCACAGGAGAAGTTAGAATAAACTAGCCAATGTAGTTCCTGGGGAAATGATTTCTTTATGCCCACTGACTAGTGAACATGGCTCCAAAGAGAACATGAAGTCATCCTTCCAGGCAACTAAATTGCTGGCTTGAAAAATCCCTTCCTACAAAAATGCTTTCTTGATTCACCTATAAATCCTGCTTTCTCCCTGGATCTTTTGTTGTCCTATTTATTCTATTTGTACTCAATTGGTCCTTTATCAATTTTCATTCAAGGTGTTCTTCATTATTTCTTATATGATTCTGACCTATTTTATACTTCTGAAAGGCAGATGTTATTTCTCTTATCTTTAGCTACAGAACAAAGAGTTGTACCCATAATTCTCCCAAATTGATGATGCCAGCTACCCATGCAAAACCTCTTTGAATTGTATAATCAAGCTAATAAGATTTTATTGAATACCTACTATGTTCCAGGCATTCCACTAAGAACTGAAGACACAAAGAAAGGCAAAAAAAAAAACTCAAAACAAAACAAAATAGTCCATGCTTTCGAGGAACTTACAGTAAAATAACATTACAGATTACTGGATGAAAGGGAGAATATTATACCAACATTTTGAAATTTGTATAACATGTTCATATTATCCTTCTGATCCTTGCATCAACCTTTTGAGTCAAACAGGGTATGTGTTAGTATTTAATTTACAGGTAAGGAAAGTGAATTAGAAATATTAAGCTTGAATTTTCAACTTTTCCACCTTTGTTCCATTTAATTAATCTATGTCAACCATATAGATAATCAAGGTTCACATATTTATCACTTGTCTTCTGTAAGATTGTCTTTTTACTGGTTTAATAGTCTAAGTTAGGGAATGTTGGGAGTAAAAAAAACTGAGCAGAGTAGAAAATTTACTCTGCCAAGCTGAAGGGAGTGTTAGTAAAAAGATAGTAAAAATTTACTCTAGAGTCTCTTACATGATGTATCCTCCCCTTGAGAGGTTTAAGATTTTCTTTAGGGGTTAAGTTCTTCCATCATTTTGCCCCTTCTAAGTCTCTGTTTTTTTTTTTTCTCCTAGAGTGGCTATCAGGTGGTTCCCTATTATCAGAGAAACTAAGAAAACAGGGATGTACTCTTCTCCCTTCCTCAGTGTTTACCATTTTTTAAAAATAGGACAGAATACACTGAATTCATTTTTTTAAAATTGTAAACAATGCAATGTCAAATGAAACAAGTGAAGAAAACAAATTCTCATTATAAAGTGCATGCCTTAAATAAACACCAAAGTTCTGATAAAGCTTCATTTCTAGCTATTTGCTTTGTTTTATGGGCTACTACAGAGCATTTTTGTGACTTCAGTTTCATTTTTCAGAGTCAACTTCACTAAGCCCAATTCATCGCTCCTGTTTTCCAGACTTCTACCTGTGGCTCTTTATTTCTCACAATTTTTCTTCTTCCTTTGACCTTATTTTCTAGGATGCCTTTAAGTGTATGACATCATTATATACCCCAGGTCTTCCTCATTCTCTTCAGGCAAACTACTGTTATGTGACTGACATTTTATTCTCTAAATCATTTATAACAAAAGTAAAAACAGCATACATATTTGGTGTAATTACATCATTAAGTCCACCTTTAATAGCTCTTTATTACCTACAGGAAAAAATAAAATTCCTTAACTAACATCCAAGACCTTCAACATTATAAATTTATGTATTTTCCCACTTTTATCAATCATTACTCCCCTACAGGGATCTTTGTTTCAGACAAACTTTTCTGAATTACTAAAACTTGGATATTCTGTGGGGTTTTTTTATCTTCACATTTGCCCATGTTGTGTCTTCTGGCTGTATTGAATATTCTCCCCAGCATTTTTGCTTATCTGAAACCTATCCATTCTTCTGGCTTCTATTCAACATCCTTTTATAAATTCCTGTGACAAAAATTGTCTCTATTATGCTCCTATGCTTTAAGGGTATTCATGTCTATCTTTAGCTTTGGGGCAATTGGTGGCACAGCAGATTGAGTACCAAGCCTGAAATCAGGAGGAAACATCTTCTCTTCACATCTGGCCTCATACATTCACTGATAATGAGACTATAAATAAGATAATTAACTTTGTTTGCCTCAGTTTTCTCATCTGTAAAATGAGTTGGAGAAGGAAATGGCAAACTCTTCCAGTATCCTTGCCAAAAAAGTCCCTAATGGGATCATGAAACATTGGATATGGCTGAAAACAACTGAACAATAAACATGTATATCTTGTCACTTCAACTAAATTTTTTTATATGTTCCCAAAAGACAGAAACATAAGACTCCTTTGTTTGTATAATAAGTAGTAATGGTGGCATGAGGGTTAGGTGTTCAGAAACAAAAATTATACTATATATATATATATATGTATGTATGTATATTTCATATATATATGAAAGTAGCTGTATATTAAATAAACTCAAACAAAATATTTTACAAATCCTCTCTCAAAAATTATCCATTGGGAAGAACCATGGTGCCCTCTCTGCAGCATTTACTGTATCATCTGTTAACCAATATTCATGAACACAAAAGACTTCTTATACATTGGCTCATTAAGTGACAAGTCCAGGTACTGGAGCATAGAGCATTAGTGCTAGAATGGGCCTTAGAGATCACCTGGTCCAAATCTCTCACTTAAGAGATGAGGCTATGAAGGTCCCAGAAGTGACTTAAAACCATGACATGTTAGAGCTTTGAGGGACTTGAAAGATCATTTAGTCCAATTTATACATAGTGAACAGGCTGAGAGAAGCTCAACAATTTGCCCAGAGCCACAATGCTACTTAATGGCAGAATCTGAAACGCAACCCAAGGTATCCTGCCTCACAGTCCAATAAATCTCTATACATATTGGCAATACTAACATTATCCAGAGCTATCTGGAAGAAAAAATTTTATAGAAGGCAGGTCATTAGAGTTCAGAATAATTATCCTATCTGGCCAGGGAACTCCAGAGGTAGGATCAGTGATTATACTGTTTACAAGCAAGGCTTAACTAAACAAGCATGGAAAGATGAACTCTTCCCTTAGTCTCAACTATTTCCAGTGCTATAGATTTAGTGTTTTCTCTTGATGGCACAGATCACATAAACATGATGATCAGAATACTGGGATGGCCTTTCCTCCCACTATTACTAATAGATAGCACTTATGCGGAACCTTGAGGTTTACAAAGCACGCTACATATCATTATATCAATCTGAGCCTTGCAACTATTCTATAAGGTGTTTTTCAAGAAGCCTTCTCCATCTGCTCTTAAGTCCAGTCCCTTCCTTCTTTTATTTAATGTTATTCTTGTATAAATCTTGCTTTCTATATATTTATTTGCATGTTGTCTCTGTTAGATTATAAGCTCCTTGAGGGCAGGGACTGGCTTTTGTCTCTTTTCATATCCTCAGTGCTTAGCACATTGTCTGGCACATACTAGGTACTTAATACATATCTGTTGATTGATTGTTATTATTATCCACATTTTACAGATAAAGAAACTAAAATCAAGAGAATGATTTGCACTGTATCACATAGGAAGGAAGAATCACAGGTGAGATGTGAAGTCCAGTTTTCCTGATTCTAGGATGAGTATGTAATCTCCTGCTCCACCCTGCTAATGCAACTGATACATTTTCTGAGGGATTATGACTTCAGGGACAAACACTATTTTCCACATGATACACCTCCATTGACTATCATAGTTTCTACCTTCTGCATATAAATGTGTCTCCTAAATTGAATTTATTAAAACAAACTAGGCACCATATTCTTAAAGCACTGGAACCATGGAAGAGGAAGCTTTCTCGGGCCATGTTCATATGAGTGACCACACAGTGAGGGAGTGATGTGAAGAGAATGCTTGCCTTTTGGAGCTCTACTTAGGGAGGGTTGCACTAGCATCTAATATTCCTTTTCTTCTCCCAGCTTAGCACTTGTACCTTGTGGTAGTCTTAAGCACCAAGGGGGAGTATTGGGACCAGAACTCTGCAATATGACATGAAAGTTTCAAATCCTGACCCTGCTACCTTTTACCTCATATGACTTTCATAAGTTATCCTATCTTCCTGGATTTTAGTTTTCTAATCTATAAACTAGGGCATCTGAGTGGCATAGTGGATATTGTACTAAACCTGGAGTTAGAAGACCCATCTTCCTGAGTTCAAATAAGGTCTTATTTACTAGCTGTGTGACCTTGGGCAAGTCACCTAACTGCTTCAATTACTCCATCTGTAAAAGGGATTGGAGAAAGAAATGGAGACACTTCAGTACCTTTCCCTGTGAAATCTCAAATGGAGTCCTAGAGTCAAACATACCTGAACCAACTGAACAACAAATCTATAAATTGGGAATTGAGCATACAATTCTTAAGTTCTATGAAGGAATCAACAAAGACTTTAAAATCTTAGGAATTTTATAGAACAGTGTGTCACAAGTAGAGTACAGGATTTGAAGTCTCAACTACTGGGATTCAAATCTCACCTCGGATATTTATGGGACTGTGACCTTATGCAAGTTGCCTATTTAATTTATCTCTGCCTCAGTTTCCTTATCTGTAAAATGGGGATACTTATTGCATCTACTTCATAGGATTGTGAAAAGAATCAAAGGAGACAATATAATTAAAGTAATTTGTAAAACTTAAATCACTATACAAATGCAAGAGATTATTATTTAACTGGCAGTCCCCAATTAAAGGAATGGGCTACTTTCCAAAAATCCATTTATAAATCTGTTATTTAGATTGACGAATACATTTTCCCCATAGAAACACTGTTATAAATGGTGAATATATTTCTAAGTTAACAAATACTTTGGAAAGAAAAAAGCATATTTAACCCATCATGCAACTGAACTAGTCTTGTACTAGGACATAAGAGGATAGGTGAGATGGGAGATCTCCCTAAGGCACAAGAATGGCTCAAGGCATATCTGAAAAATAAGCTAATTTTGTCTGACATTCTCCTGATTCCTTTTATTCCCCTATTCCTTCTTATCTCTTAATGTCCTCCTCCCAAGGCCCAACAGATTTCCCTACAGATCCAGCCCTCCACTAGGCTTGCCTCTTCTTTAAAGGATTCATCTGTCCAAAATTATCTATATCACCTCTCTTGCCTTAATCGAAATTCCTTTTCCCTCAGTGCTGCTAGATAATGATAGGAAAGTGATTTGATTAAATTAATTCAAACCAAGGTGAGAATTACTATAGTCCCTTAGTCCTCTCACAGATATTATTCTTCATAGGGGGTAGCTTATCAACCCAAATATATTCCTAGTTGCTGACATTTCAGCCAACTGAAAAAGTAAGGTTAAAAAAAATTGGGGAATGGAGAATATGATATATGGGAATAGAAAAATACTCTCCTGGATATGTTCTTTAAATATTCTATATTTTTTTACATTGACTCTTATAATGACATAAGCTTTATAGTCTCTAGTGGATTGGAGCAGAAGTGAGGGAGAGAGGTGGTCGCTAAGCATTTCAACCTATTTGTATTAAAGGAAGTTTTTTTTTTTTAATTTGAAAAGGGGAGATCCCTATTTTTTCTTATCTGAACACTAATGCTAAAATCTTAGTGATATATATGTGTGTAAAACACACACACACACACACACATATACACAGAGAAAGATCATATGAGTATAAAAGCAGATTTTTAATGATTCATCCAAATGATTTATATTTAAACGGTATCATCCCCTTCCTCTCCCTCGTCTTCCTCTTGCTTTTCATTAATGTCAACACTCAGTGTTACCATAATCCCAGTGGAGGCTGTGGGGGAGAAATGGAGGTGTCCTAGGGGGTTGTAGCTAAATTTTTCTCTTTCCTTTTTTATAGTGTTCTTTATCTAAAGCCTAGTAAAAAACAAATGTAATACATTTTTTGCCTATAGGTGGCAACACATGTACTCTTTCCTTTCTGGCAAGATCCTTGATTATACAAGGGAACCAATAATTTAGAGACAGAAGAAAAATAAATTGTACTCAGAAATAAAATCTTTGCACAAACTTAAAATAAGAAATTTTCAAAAAATCATTTTAAGGAAAACATCTAAGTCCAGCTATACTGGTAAGGTAAACTCTTACAGTATCAGAAACTGAAATCTGGTACAGTGGTCTCCAAAGTGGGGGCCAGGGTTTGACCCTAAAAGATATGATCAATCCAATCATAGGGTTGTAAAATAGATGAATCCTCCTCTCCTTGAAATAGCTAATCCTGAGCTTTTCTCTAACCTAATCACACTCACCTTTACCCCAATATACTCCCCCAATACATCCCTTCTAATAATTTTTTTTAAAACTCTACAGATTCTCCATTTTGAGCCAAATTTCTCTGAAGTTATACTGCTACTTTCCTAGTTCAAGTCCTCATGTCTTTACACCTAGGATATTGCAGTAGCTCCTAAATGATCTCCCATTCCTCTCTCTCTAATCCATGTTTCTTCCAAGAGATTTTTCCAAAAGCTTAGGTCTGATTACATCATTCATCCTACTCACATAAACTCCCTAAGGATTGTAGAATCAAGTATTATTTCATCTTTCTCATTCTTTTAAAAAATGTATGCTTTGTTATATACATAATCATTCATACACACACACACACATTTAATTGTTTGACCTTTATTCTCAGAGGACCACGATACTAGTAGGGTGATGCCATGATATGCAAGTGGATTGGATTTAAGTAAGGGAGGGCTGTGCAAGGTCACCTGTTTTACTTTTCCCTCCAGAGCTATCAAAGTGGACAGATATAAATCAAGGTGACTGGAAGTGACCCTGGATGCAATGGAAAATCTTAGACTTTTCAGTGATTAAGGCTAAGTAACAACTGAGGCAAAAAATGATCTCTTTCATTTAATCCCCCCCCACAAAAAAAATTTAAATAAATATGTGTGGGAGGGGAAGATCCTTAGGTTTCTGGCCAAACTAAAAATAATTGCGATTTATATTCACTCTGGGTCAATCACACACACTATGTATGTGTTTACATATAAGTAAAAGTTCACTGAATATACGCATTTACAAACACATTCACAAATTTTTGAGGATTGGGGAAGGATTGATCAAAAAAGTATGAAGACCACTGCCATAGAGATCAGCTGTGAATGCTGGACAGCTCCTGAGGCAAATCTAGTCAATGTAGTTTTTTTTTTTTTTTTTTTTTTCCTCATTGTTTCATGCCAAGGGCCTGATCCCTGCTACCAATTAAAGCAGAAGAGCAATCTGTTTTTTTTTTTTTTTTCCTACATCACTTCTGCTCTGACCACATATAATTGGGGACTAACTAGCTGGGGTCATCAGGTCATTGCCTCAGTCTGGATCTGATTTCTTTTCCCTGTGTGATGCCTTCACTTGACTAGAATGGAAGTATTGCTCACCCTGACCTCTTTCTTCTGTAATCTAAACCATTATTTCCACTCACCAGCCAGAATCAGAAACTGGACAAAAAAAAGCTCTCTGAAATGCTTCCTAATATGATTAATTTTGACAATCATCATCATCATTTTCATCCCCAGGATCTTTAATTTAGAGAATTTTAGTAACAATAATAATAATAACTAATATTTATATGCCACTCTATGCCAAGAACTGTGCTAAATGCTTTTACAAATATTTTATCATTTAATTCTTACAACAACTCTGGAATATAAGTAATATTATTATTCTCATTTTATAGTTAAGAAATATGTAAATGACAAGCAAGTGTCTGAGGCTGGATTTGAACTCCAGGCTTCCTGACCACCAAATTATAGTGTGAACAAACACAAACAAACTCACTTCTGATTCCTAACTGGAGAATTAGTTAACTAATCATGACTATTTTAGAAACAGTAAAATTAAGGCCCAAATCAAATGTAAAATAAAATAAACATAATATATAAATATAAAATTTATTTATTATATATTTAAATATAAATATAAAATAAAAAAATAAAATTGTACTTTTTAGGCAATCGTCAATTTGAAAACTCAGATTCCTTAAATCCTAGGCATATGTCATAATTCAAGCTCCTTAAGAGTAGGATCATTTCATTATTTGTACTGGTTTTCTTAGTACCCTCTAAGTGATATGGCACACAGGAGATGCTTTAAAAATGTTTATTGATTGATGATCCATATCCAATGGTCAATTACCTCTTTGGGTTTTTTTTTCTTACACTGAGAAACCAAGAGCTTTATTATGACAAGAATATTTAAAAATATTCCAGCTATGATTTCTTCCCTCTCTCTTTTCTCTCTTGCAAGGTGAGACAAGGTCTTTGATAATGCTTAAGATCTGTTTAACCTGCACATTCAAGGCAGGACTCCCCTAGGGAGCAATGGAGTCCTTCATTGATGAGAGACCTCTGGGGTAAAATTGCCCTTTTGCATTACTCCAGGAAAGAGCAGCAGTAGCCTGAGGCCCTAGAAACTATGCTTGGGGATTTGCAGTTTAGAGGTTAGGTAAGCCTGATCCAAGTAAGAACTTAATTCCCTCCTGAGCTCTTGGTCATAATAGAGAATCATCTCTATGGAAAAAAACAAAACAAAAAACAACAAATTGTGAAGGGATGAGACAACATGTCTAAGAACAGGCGAGTGAGAGCTTTTGCAGCTTCAGAAATACTGGAAATGTTTAGTTACATGAGATTTATCTTTTAAAGTAACCCAAAGGGTAGAAAAATATATTCTTTATGACTTTAATCTGTGACCACTTTGCTTAAAAAGCATAAAATTATCACTTACCTCTCTAAAACACTAGTTACTGATCAAATGATCATGATTATTTCAAGAGTAACAATCTTGGACAAGACCAGATGCACACCACAGATTCAGAAACCTGTCAAGTTTGACAATGGGAGAGAATAAGAAAGGTAATAAGCTTCCTAAAGGCAGGAACCATGTCTTATACATCTTGGTATATTATCAATCTCCCCACTCTTCATCCCCCAGGCTCTAGCAAAGTATAAACAGATAGGTCTTAATGATTAAGGACATGAATCCCATAAAGTAGTCGTTATTTGAATTCATATGGCATATTTCCATTGGGCTGGAAACAATTATCATATTTTACATAATTATAACTTCAAATGATGCAATTTTAATACATGTGACCACATTACTGGATTCATTATTTGCACTATCTATACCCATATGTATTGTACATTGCAGATATTCAACAAATATATATAAGTTGGGTGATGGTTCCTTTGCTGATAGTTCTCCCTAGATTCACCCTTTTCTTTTTTAGGTGGGCTTCTTTAGAGATGATGACCATCTAATTCCCATAGTGGAAGCTATGCATTTTTAGTTATAACAACCTTATTTTTTTTCCCTCAGAAACTGGCTTTCATACCTGCTCAGCACAGAATGCTAAACAATGTTTTCTATCCTCCCTAAAGTGATTTCTAGGCAAATGACCCATTGTGGGTCTTCTTCTCTTTTTTCCTTCATTTTCTCATCTATAAATGGGGGATAGTAATAACATCTACCTCCCAAATATGTTTGGAGAATAAGATGAGATAATATTTATAAAGCAGTTTTAAAACCAGAAAGTGTTACTATATATAATTTATAACATATTATGCATATAGTATAATATGGTATATTATGATTATTAATAGTTTAGAATTATTCTTAGTCAGGGATATTTCAGGTATCAGGAAGAAACTTCACTATGGAAAGGTAGTTAAGCTTTTGAAAGGACTACTAAGAGATATTATGACAATTTATAACAATATGTAATATTTATAGGACATGCATAACTATTATTAATATTATTATTATTATTATTATTATTAGCCAGGGACAGCTGGGATAGAGGACAGAGTGTTTGGACTTGAATCAGAAAAATGTGAATTGACAGAGTGTGATGGGATGAAACCACTCTCCAGCTCAAGGTGAATTGGAAAAGCTTCAAAAAAAGGTCAGTCTCACTGAGGTGAAAAGAGTGTTCAGCTTAGCTCACACAGAATCTGGGATAGCCAGGGAGAGGGTCTTAATCATAGCAGATCAGTAACTGAGACCCTTGGTCCTGGCTCAGTAGTGAAGCAAACAAGTAGGGCTGTCCCCACTTCCAATTCAGAAAGCAAATCTGGGAAATCAGGATGACTCCTAGAAAGAGCGGCTAAAGCTATCCCCCACAAAAAAAACCAAGGGCTTCTGTGCTAAAAGCCAAGGATTGGAGATGCATAGAAAGCTTGGGACAGCATCCCCTTGTCCTCAGGAGCAGCTCTCGACCTTAAAAATAAAAAAAGAGGAAATACCAAAGAAAATGAAAAAAATGAGCAAGAAATAGAAAAGAAACTTGACCATAGAGACCTACTTTGATGGCAGGGCAGACCAAAACACAAACACACAAGAGGATAAAATATCCACAGAGGAAATCTCAAAAAGTGATATGAATGAAACCAAGAGGCTTCTTGGAAGTGCTCATAAAAGACTTTAAAAGGCAAATAAGAGAGGTAGAAGAAAAAAACAAGAAAAGAAATGAGAGGTATGCAAAAGAAAGTTAACAGCTTTGGAAAGAAAGGTAATTCCTTAAAAAGCACAATTGACCAAGTACCAAAAAAAAAAAAAAATCCACTGAAGAAAACAAGACCTTTAAAAGTAGAATTAACCAACTGGAAAAAAAATACAAAAATTACCTAAAGAAAATCACACATTTAAAACTAGAGCAGGAAAAATGGAAGCTAATGACTGTCAAACTGGAAGAATTAGTCAAATAAGCTACAAAGAAAGAAAAAATGGAAGAAAATAGGAAATATCTTATTAGAAAAACAACTTACTTGGAAAGTAGATGCAGAAGAGACAATTTAAAAATTATTAGTCTACCTGAAGGCCATGACCAAAAACAAACAAACAAACAAACAAACAAACAAACAAACAAACAAAACAACGAGCCTGAATAGCATTCTTCAAGAGATCATCAAGGAAAACTCCCCTGATAGTCTAGAAACAGAGAGAAAAATAGTCATTTAAAGAATCCATTGATCACCTTCAGAAAAAGACACCATTAGGAAAACTCAAAGGAACATTGTTGCAAAACTCCAGAACTACAATCTCAAGAAAAAAATTCTGCAAGCTGCCAGACAAAAGCAATTCCGAGCAAAAGTCAGGATTACTAAGGTCTAGAGGGTCTACAATAAAGGACTGGAATGCCTAGAATACCATAGTATGAAAGACAAAGGACATGGGATTATTAACTATCCAGCAAGATTGGGCATCATCTTTCAGGGGAAATGAACCTTCAAGAAGAAAGAGGTTTTCAATCATTTCTCTTAAAAAAAATAGAACTAAACAGGAAATTTGATCTTCAAATATAGGACTCAATAGAAGCATAAAAAGGTAAATGGGAAATATATATATATATATATTACTTAAAGGTTAAACTGTTTCTATCCCTAGATGGGAAAATGATATTGCTTGAGAACTGTATCTTGTTACTGGAGCAGATAGCAAGGCCACCATATGGATAAAGGCAATAGAGGGTATAATTATAAATGGACTTAGATGTGATATTATCAAAGAAAATGACATTAAGGGATAGAAAAAGGATTATACTGAGAGAAGATGAAAGGGGAGGTACAATGGGCCAAATTAGATCATATGAAGAGGCACAAAAGACTTATTATAATCAAGGGAAAGAAGAGAGGGGAATGAGCATGTCTGAAGGTTGATCTTATCAGTTTTGACTTAAAGAGGGAATAACTTAATTATTCAGTTGGGTATAGAAATTTATCTAATCCCATAAAAAGGTAGGAGAAAGAGGAAAGGAAAGAGAGAGCTGGATAAAATGGAGTGCAGAAATATAAGGAATAAAAAGTAAGAAAAGGGGAGAGGTATGACTGAAGATAAGGCAGTGGGTGGGCTGGGTTAAAAAAAACACTACTAAGAACAAGGTGGAAAGATAGAATACAGAGAAAACTCCATACGGGGGAAAGATGGAATACAAGGAAATACAGAGCTGATAAATGTAACTGTGAATATGAATGGTATGAAATCTCTCATAAAATGGAAATGAATAGCAGAGTGAATTAAAAAACAGAATCCTATACTATGTTGTTTACCAGAAACACGTTTGACACATAAAGACACATACAGAGGAAAAATAAAATGCTAGAATAGAATTTAATGTTTCAATTGAAGTAAAAAAAAAAAAAAAAAGATCAGTAGCAATTCTGATCTCAGATAAAATAAAAATAAAAATAGAACAAATTAAGAGAGATAAGGGAGGAAAGTATATTGATAAACAATGAAGCAGTAATGATATTAAATGTATATGCACCAGGTGGTTAGAGAATGCAAATTCCTAGAGAAGACATAAAGCCAGTTCGAGGAAACTATATTAATGGAAGAATTCAACCTTCCCCTTTCAGAATCAGAAAAATCTAACCACAAAATAAGCAATAAACAAATTAGGGAGGTTAATAGGGTCCTAGAAAACCTAGATATGATAGACTTCTGAAGAAAATTGAATAGGAACAGAAAGGTAGATACCTTTTTTTCCCAGCAGTACATGGTACCCACACAAAAATTGACCATGGAACAAAAACCTCACAATAAAATGCATAAAGGCAGGAATAATCAATGCTTCCTTTTCAGGCCAAAATGCAATAAAACTAAAATTCAATAAAGGGCCAGAGAAAGATAAGACTAAAAACCAATTGAAAGCTAAATAATCTAATTCTAAAGAATAAATGGGTCAAATAACAAATCACAGAAACAATCAATAATTTTATCCAAGAGAATGACAATAATGAGAAAACATATAAAAACCTATGGGATGCAGCCAAAACAATTCTTAGAGGAAATTTTCTATCTCCAAAGAGGTACATAAATGAAATAGAAAAAGAGGAGATCAATGAATTGGGCATGCAACTAAAAAATTAGAAAAAGAACAAATTAAAATTCTGTAATTAAATACCAAATTACATTTTTGAAACTTAAATGAGAGATTAATAAAATGGAAACTAAGAAAACTATTGAATTAATAAACAAAACTAAGGGTTAGTTTATGAAAAAAACTAACAAAATAGATAAACCTTTAATTAATTTGATCAGAAAATGGCAAGAAAAAAACCAAATCACCAGCATCAAAAAAAGAAGGGATAAACACACCACCAATGAAAAAGAAATTATACTAATAATTAGGAGCTATTTTGCATTACTCTATGGAAGCAAATCTTATAATCTAATTGAAATCAATAAATATTTACAAAAATATAAATTGCCCAGTGTAATGGGCTGAGGCTTGAGTTGATGCACTGAGGTCCCAAGCATGTGAGCCTAAATAGTAATTGGATCATACTCTATTAATATATATGCTTGGAGAAAGAATGGCTCCTATCCACTTTTTGTGCAAGTCCTGATGTGTTGTATAGGAAATGACGATTTTGGTGGGTGGAGGCAGAGAAGTGGAAAGGGAAGCAGAAAGAGAGACTGCTGGCTGGCATCTTGACATAGCTGCTCACATTGCTATCATAACCGCCCTTCACCTCCAATCCCCTTTTCACTTGCAATCCCCCTTCACCTCTGCTAGCTGGTTTCCTGTCGCAGCTGCCCATATTGCTATCACAATCCTTTTTCACTTCTACTGAGAATAAAGATTGAAGATTTTTCCCTTAACCTGAATTACTGACTTTGGCTGATTTTAAATACGAGGTCATCACATTTGGCGCCCAAGCGTGGGAACCAAGGACCCTACTTTCACTGAAGAAGTCTCCAGTGACCAGGAACTTAGGTGAGTATTGTAATAGACAAACAGAGAACTTATTTTCTTAAAGACTAAACTAGTAACCTTTTTTGGCTGAAATGGGACAGATGCTAGCTAAAGCTTCTCCATCCCCCACCTCTACTCCTCCACCCCCACCCAGGAGTGGAGCTATAGAAAGCATGCTTAAGCTGATAGAAGATCAAGGGCTACTTATAACTTGGGAACAGACAGCTAGACTTCTGGGTACATTAAAATGCACCTCCCTTTGGTTCTTAGAGGAAGAGCAAATCTCTCCAGATAATTGGACATTAATTGGGCAACAGCTCTCTGCATCTTACAACAAAGACAGTCCTCATTCAATTTCCATCGAGGCATTCTATTTATACAATATAATACAGTTGACCTTAAGAAATCAGATAAGTTATAGAAGAAAGGGAAAAAGCTCTAGGAATAGCCAAATGGGGAAGCCTGAGATAAAGGAGGAAGACAATGAATAGATTAATGAACATATCTCCACAGGACATGGAGACTTAAGTGAAGCTCAAGGATGTGGTGAATCTGAGGTAGCTTCAGCCCCACCTAAGGAGCAGGTAATTGATTCTCCTCCATCAACTCCACCCTCCAGGGTGGAGGGAGGAGGGGTAGTTGGGGGTGGGGGAGGCAGTGACAGCACCAGCACCTCCCTCCCAGCATCCAGCTGCTCCTATGACTAGATTGCAAAAGGGATTAATTAAGGCCAAAGCGGAAGGGAGAGAGGTATCAGAATTTCAACATTACATTTTTCCTGTAATTCAACAGTTTAATTCTTCAGATCAAGAAAGTAGAAAATACGCTCCTTCTGATATAGAAATCCTCAAAGACCTGAAAAAGGCTTGCACTCTTTATGGGGCTACATCAGCTTATGTTAAGATGTTATTACAGAATTTGGCTTTTGAAATCTTGACCCCTAATGACTGGAAATCTATAGCAAGGGGATGCCTAGAACCTGGACAAAACTACTTGTGGCTTTCTGAATATAGTGGCTCTGTAGGATACAAACCCAACAAAATAGTCAAAGTGGAGTTCATGCTGCAATCACCTATGACCTACTAACAGGTGTAGGTCCCTATGCAGACGTCACAGTTCAGATTAATTATTCCATAGCAGCATATGAGCAAATTGCTGCTAATGCTATCAAAGCGTGGGCTTCTCTCCACAATAAAGACAACAAGGGTGAGGCCTTCACAAAAATAACACAAGGGCCAAATGAACCCTTTGCTGACTTTGTGGGATGTTTGCAGACAGCTATCACAAGAACTAATGGGGAAAATGCAGTAACAGACATTTTGATAAGGCAACTTGCTAAGGAAAATGCTAATGAGGTTTGCAGAAGAATTATACTAGGACTGCACAAGGATGCTCCTTTAGAGGAGCTCATAAGATGCTGTGCCACAGTGGGCACAAATGCCTTTTATAGCCAGGCTATGATGCAGACTTCCCAAAATCCAAACATGGGGAGACAGGGTCCCTTTTGGCAAGGGACTTCCAGAGAGACTCGTCAATGCTTTCAGTGTGGTAAAGTAGGGCATCTGAAAGCTCAATGTTGGTATAGAGACAGAATGAGAAAACAGGGTGGGAGAACAAGACCCAATACCCCATGTCCAAAATGCAACAGAGGCTTCCATTGGGCCTCAGAATGTAGACAGATTCAGGGAAATGGGATGAGGGGCCCAGCCCCAGGGCCCAAGGCAAAAAACACTTGGGGCATGATGGCAGCCAATGGTGCACCCAGAGAGTGCCTACAAGTCCAGTACCCAGACATGACCAATCAGCCAGAAAACCATATGATGGGAGAAGGGGATTATACAATCAACCAGCCAGGAAGCAACCTGATGGGAGAAAGGAATTACAATTGGGGAGAATAGAGCTGTATGCAGCTGGGACAACTGAGATACCCCCTGGAGAGGTGAAATCTGTTCCTCTCCAGCCTATGGATCCCTTGCCTCCAGGCAGAGTAGGCTTGACCATTTCACCTCCTGAGAGTATGTACAAAATAGTGTCCATCCACACACTGATGTGGAAAACTGGGGAATGTGTAGATAATATCCCAGTCACTAATACAGGTAGACAATGTGTGACTTATCACCCAGGAGAAGTAGTAGCATCAGGTTTACTCATACAGAATCCTAATAAGCAACCTGGTGATAGTCACTCAGATTCTGACTCCAGACCACAAAATCCAGGAATATACTGGACAGCAGCTGTAACAGCTGACTGACCTATGCTCATGATCTATATAAATGGCCTACCATTGGAAGGATTGGTAGACACAAGTGCAGATCGTACAGTCATTAGAGGTGCCAATTGGCCCAGTCACTGGCCAAAGATTAAAGCAGACACCTACATGTCTGGTGTAGGAGGATCAATAGCAGCTGAAGTTAGTGCTGCCCCCATGAGATGGACTTTTGAAGACAAAACAGGAGTTTTTACTCCTTTTATAGCTGAAAAAATCCCCATCAATCTGTGGGGAAGAGACGTTTTACAACAATTAGGGTTAAAAATGAGTACTTTGGTTTTTTAAGCAGGGCTGCTGTTGAAGGCCTGCCAACACTTTCACCTGTTCCTATCCAATGGAAAACTGATACACCAGTGTGGATAGAACAGTGGCCCTTAGGTAGCAATAAAATTCAGGCCTTATTAGATATAGTACAGGAGCAGCTTGAACAAGGGCATTTACAACCTTCTCTATGTCCTTGGAATTCCCCAGTGTTCATTGTAAAAAAGAAATCTGGAAAATGGAGGTTGCTCACTGATTTAAGAAAAGTGAATGAACAGATGGAAACTATGGGAACTCTTCAGCCTGGACTTCCATCTCCTACTCAGTTGCCTAGAGAATGGCCTCTTTGGGTCATAGATATTAAGGATTGTTTCTATTCTATCCCTCTGGATAAGGAGGATATGAAAAGATTTGCCTTTTCGGTGCCCAACGTTAACTTAGCTGAGCCTTATAAAAGATATGAATGGAGTGTTTTGCCACAGGGAATGAAAAACAGCCCCACTATGTGTCAAATGTATGTTGCTGCTGCTCTTGCTCCAGTAAGAAAAGCATTTCCAAAAGTTATGCTATTACATTATATGGATGATATATTGGGATGTGCATCTGAGGAACAAATGCTAGAAGCATGTCTACAAAAGACCATAGAAACACTAAGGAATTACATATTGTACATAGCTGAAGAAAAAATTCAAAGACATGCTCCTTTTCAATATTTAGGATATGAAGTATACTCTAAGGTGCTTACAGTACAAAAACTGTCCTTAAGAACAGAGAAGCTAAACACCTTAAATGATTTTCAGAAATTGATAGGAGATATCCAATGGATGCGACCAGTGTTAGGCTTGACTACCTATCAGTTACAACTATTATATGACATTTTAAGGGGAGACAGTGCTTTAAATTCACCATGCCAACTTACAAAAGAAACTCAAGAGGCTTTGAGAAAAGTTAAACTGGCTTTATCCAATGTGGTTGAAAGAGTCACTCAAAAACCCTTGGAAATATCAGTTTTTGCCACACAAGAGGCACCCACAGCAGTCCTTCATCAAGGAGACAGTGTGATAGAGTGGGTGAACTTCTGGCACAACCAGAACAAAGCCTTACTCCTTACCCAGTGCTTGTGGCTAGAATTTTATTAAAGGCCATTAAGTGAGCAGTACAATTATCTGGGACAAGACCTGACAAGATATACACCTTTTATACAAATACACAAATTAATGTGTGCTGTGAGACCATCCCAGAGTGGCAAATTTTATTGGCCATGGCTCCAAATTTTACACATGGGTCTCCATTAAAGATAACCAGACTTTTACATAATTGGCAATGGATTCTTGAAGAAAAAGTTTCTAAATTCCCTCTTAAAGGACCAATTATCTTTACAGATGCATCCAAACACAATATTTGTGCTGTATACTCTCATGACTTAACTATAAAGAGAGTAGTCAGAACTCCTTTTCAATCCACTCAGCAGAATGAACTGTATGTGATCATGCTAGCTCTCACTTATTACACAGAAGACATAAATATAATATCTGATTTGGCCTATTCAGTAGGTGTGGTACAAAGAATTGCCACAGCCCAAATAAAATTTGTAGCCTCTAATATATATCAGCTCTTTAAGAAACTTCAAGAGCAAGTCAGAAAGCATACAGGTAAGATTTATATTTTGCATATCCACTCTCATAGTGGACTTCCAGGTGCCATTTTTGATGGTAATTCAAAGGCAGATAGCCTTTTAAATATGTTGGTCAATACTCCTTTATTCCAAGAAGCCCAGGCATCTCATTATAAATATCATCAGGCTGCTCAAGCTTTGCGTTTACAATTTGGGATTACAAAAGAGGAAGCTAGAGCATAGTAAAAAGCTGTACAGCTTGCCTTTCTTTCCATGCTCCCACATTGCCTCCAGGGAAGAACCCTCGTGGTTTGAGATCCAGTGAAATCTGGCAATGGATGTGACCCATTATAAATCTTTTGGTCATCTGTCTTTTATCCATGTTGTGGTAGACACCTTTTCAGGATTCACTTTTGCAATAACAGCAACAAAAGAGACAGCCTGAATGGTCACTGAATTCCTCACACAAGCATTTGCCATTATGGGTGTGCCACAAGCAATAAAAACAGACAATGGTCCTGCATATACCTCCAAACATTTTGCACACTTTTGTGCACAGTATAAGATTTTACACACCACTGGCACACCCTTTAATCCTCAAGGACAGGCAATAGTAGAGAGGAGAAACAGAGACATTAAGACGCTGCTCCAAAAACAAAAGAAAGGGAGAGCCACAGGTAATCCTAGAGAACTTCTAAATCTAACCCTTTATACTATTAACTTCTTGATTTTTGACAAAGATGCACTGGCTCCGGCAGACAGGTTTTATAACCCACCGGAAGGGCAGTGTCCAGTGCGAGCAGCTCCACTATCTTTAGATAATCGCCAGGTGATGTGGAGAGACCCAGAAAGTGGTGAATGGAAGGGACCAGATAGGCTAACTGCTTGGGGGAGAGGGTTTGCTTGTATCTCTACAGGTGGAGAAGGAATCAGATGGGTGCCAACGAGCCGTATTCACCTTGTCCATCACAGAGAGATGGAGCAGACCCTTGAAACAAAGGAGAAGACCCAAGAAATACCGGGTGGTGCTGTTGCTGATTGTGCTCATCATTGAAAGATCATGGAAGTTGTGGCATTTGACTCATGGACATAGAAAATTGTTGGACTTCAAAACCCTCAGGAATCACTGAATTCTCTGAGACATGATAAGATTGTTATAGGACTTGAAAACCCTCAGGAATCATTGAATTCTTTGAGACATAAGATTTGAAAGCCCCCAGGAATCATTGGATTTTCTGCTAAATGATAAGACTGTTACAGGACTTCAAAATCTGCTGGAATCATTGGATTTCTTAACACATAAAAAGACAAAAAAACTTAGGGGGATCATTGGATTCCCTGATATGTGAAACAATGGACAATTGATTGGTTTTGGACTATCTCTTGGCTGCTGAAGAAGGCATATGTGTGACTGCTGTTTACATACGCTCCTTCTAGGACTTCTGGCAATCTTTTACAACACAATGTTGATTTATATTGTTTGTTATACTGTTACTTGTGTGTACAATTCATGTTTGTTACACCACATCAAGCCTGCACTGACTGTGGGGAGGCTCATCACTAATAGCCTCTTCATTATTGCTATGTGCTTGTGTAATACCTCCCATGTTGATGGATTTGTGCATAATAAGACCCTTCAGCCCAGAAACCCGCTAGCAACCCCCACTTCCCTTTGGTGCTTTTCATCTCCCTTCCTGAGATGTCAGGGGGGTCATGATCACCTCCTTTTCGGTGCTTTCACCTCCTTTCCTGAGAAGTCAGGGAGGGCATGATCACCTCCCCTTGAGGGCTCTGATCTCCCTAAGAAGTCAGGGATGGCATGACCACTTGTGTTCTAAAACAAAAGAAAGTGGGAGATGTAATGGGCTGAGGTTTGAGTTGATGCACTGAGGTCCCAAGCATGTGAGGCTAAATAGTAATTGGACCATATTCTATTAATATATATGCTTGGAGAATGAATAGCCCCCACCCACTCTTTGTGCAAGTCCTAATGTGTTGTATAGGAAATGACAATTTTGGTGGGTGGAGGCAGGGAAATGGAAAGGGAAGCGGAAAGAGAGACTGCTGGCTGGCGTCTTGACACAGCTGCTCACATTGCTATCGCAACGGCCCTTCACCTCCGATCCCCTTTTCACCTGCAATCCCCCTTCACCTCTGCTAGCTGGCTTCCTGTCACAGCTGCCCAAATTGCTATCGCAATCCTTTTTCATCTCTACTGAGAATAAAGATTGAAGATTTTTCCCTTAACCTGAATTCTTGACTCCAGATGATTTTAAATGTGTGGTCATCACAGTCCAGGTTAACAGAAGAGGAAATAAAAAACTTAACTTGTCCCATTTTAGAAAAAGAAATTGAACAAGTCATTAATGAACTCTGTTAGAAAAAATCTCCAGGGACAGATGGATTCACAAGTGAATTCTTCCAAACATTTAAAGACCAATTAATTCCAGTACTTTGTAAATTATTTGGAAAACCAGATAAAGGTGGAGTCCTGACAAATTCCTTCTATGACACAAAAATGGTACTGATATCTAAACCAGGAAAAGCCAAAGAAAGAAAATTATAAATCAATCTCCCTAATGAATATTGATATAAAAATTTTAAATAAAATATCAGCAAAGAGGTTACAGCAACTTATTAGCAGGATAATACACTATGACCAAGTGGGAATTTTACCAGGAATGCAGGGCTGGTATTAAGATACTATTACCACAATTGCATTATCATATCAATACCATATCAATGACAAAACCAGCAGAAATCATATGATAATCAAAATACAGCATCCATTCCTATTAAAAACACTAGAGAGCATAGGCATAAAAGGATCTTTCCTTAAAATAATAAGCAGTATCTCTAAAATTTACAGTAAGCAATATTGTAATGGAGAGAAGCTGGATACATTCCCAGTAAAATCAGGGGTGAAACAAGGATGCCCATTGTCACAATTACTATTCAACATTTTACTAGAATTGTTGGCTTTAGTAATAAGAAAAAGAAATTAATGGAATTAGAATAGACAATGAGGAAATTAAACTGTCACTCTTTGCAGGTGATATGAAACTTAAAGAATCCTAGAAATTTATCCAAAAACCTACTGGAAACAACAGCTATTGCAGGATATAAAACTACCCACACAAATCCTCAGCATTTCGATATATTACCGAAAACTCCAGCAGTAAGAGATAGAAAGAGAAATTCCATTTAAAATAACTATAGGTAAAATAAAATATTTGGGGCTATACCTGCCAAGACAAACCCAAGAATCATATGAACACAATTACAAAACACTTCTCATACAAATAAACTCATATCTAAACAATTGGAAAAATATCATAAAAATGACAATTCTGCCCCAATTGATCTACTAGTTCAGTGCCACATCAATCAACCCAAAACATTAAATAATAGAACTAGAAAAAATAATAACAAAAATTCATCTGGAAGAACAAAAGGCAAGAATATCAAGAGGATTAATGACAAAAATGACAAAGGATTGTGGTTTAGCAGTACCAAATCTAAAATCATATTATAAAGCAGCAGTCAATCAAAACCATTTAGTATTGGCTAAGAAATAAACATTCTGGATCAGTAGAATAAATTAGATATATATGACATAATAATCAAGGTCTATAGCAATCTAATATTTGATAACCCTTAAAGTCTAGCTTCTGGGATAAGAACTCACCATTTGACAAAAATTGCTGAGAAAATTGAAAAAAAATCTCAGAAACATGGCACAAACCTACATCTCACACCCTATGCCAAATTAAGGTCAAAATGAGTACATGATTTGGGCATTAAGGATGATACCATAAACAAATTAGGAGAGCAAGAAATAATTTATCTATCAGATCTTTGGAGAAGAGAGGAATTTATGACCAAAGATTATGAAAGACAAAATGGACAACCTTGATTATATTAAATTAAAAAGGTTTTGCACAAACAAAACCAATAGAAATAAGATTAAAAGGGAAAAATCTTTACAGCTATTGTTTCTGATAATGGTCTAATTTCTAAAATATATTTTTAAAAATTCTGTCAACATTATAAGAATGTAAGTCATTCCCATTGATAAATAGTCAAAGAATATGAAAAGACAATTTTCAGATGATAAAATTAAAGCCATCTATGGTCACATCAAAAAAATTCTTGAAATCACTCTTGATTAGAGAAATACAAATTAAAACAACTCTGAGGTACCACTTCATACTTCTCAGATTGGCTAAGATGAGAGGAAAAAATAATGATAAATATTGGAGGGGACTGAGAAAACTGGGACATTAAAGCATTGTTGGTGGAATTGTGAAATGATCTAGCCATTCTGGAGAGCAATCTGGAACTATGTCCAAGGGGTTATAAAACTGCATTTTTTTTGCTTTGACCCAGCAGTGTTTCCACTTGGACTGTATCCCAAAGAAGTCATAAAGAAGAGAAAAGGACCCACATGTGCTAAAATGTTTGTAACATCTCTTTTTATGGTAGCAAAGAATTGGAAAATGAGTAGATGCCTGTTAAGGGGCAGGTCAATTCTCTGAGAGCCTCCACAGCTGTGGATCATAACATCTGAAAGAGTTACACGGCAGCCTTTGCTGATACAAGTGTTATGGACTGGGAATGAGATAAATTGGAGGAAGAGGGAAGAGGAGAGAGATCAGACAATGCAACAGCCTCTCAGTCAGAGAGGTCAGAGAATAGCAAATGCCTCTCAGTCTCCTTGTATCATCCTTTCACAAGAGGAGATCCATTCTGCAGATCTGGGTTAGATCTCCAGCAGCCACTGTAAGGTGGCTCCCATGTATTCCAACAGATGCCTATCACTTGGGGAATGGCTGAACAAGTTGTGACAGTAAATGAAGGTAATGGAATAGTATTGTTCTATAAAAAAATGAACAAGCTGATTTTAGAAAGGCCTGGGAAGATTTACATGAAGTAATGATAAGTGAAAGAAACAGAATCAGGAATACATTGTAAACAGTAACAGCAAGAATGTACGATGCTCAACTATGACAATCTTGGTTCTTCTCAGTGGTTCAGTGATCCAAGGCAATCCCAATAGACTTTGGACAGAAAATGCCATCTGCATCCAGAAAAATAACTAAGGAGACTGAATGTAAGTCAATACATTCTATGTTCACTTCTTTATTCTGTTTTTTTTTCCTTCTCTCAATATGATTCATAAAGTAATATCTATTAAAAATAAATAAACAAATAAATCAAATAAATAAATAAAAATAAAGATTTGAATTGAAATCTAACATCAGACACTTATTAGCTAGTGAGAAACTCACTTACCATCTATTTGCCTCACTATCCTTATTTGTAAAATGAAGATAACAGTACCTGCCTCCCTAGGTTGTTGCAAGGATAATATGAAATGATTTCTACAAAGAACTTTTAAAACCATAAAGTACTACATAAATATTACTATTATTTGACTGAACTGTCTCTTATTATGGTTAATTTTTATAATCATCAATCTCTATGCTCTTTACCTTGGAGAAGGTCATCAAACTACAATGTGAGCAAACCCATTACACTCTTTGACTAAAAATAATTGAATAATCTCTATTTTAAACGTAATGCCCAATGTAGAATGTGTTCTATCAAGGGAATCAATCAACAGATATTTATGAAGTGTCCACTATGAATCAGTACTGCTAAGTACTAGAAACATAAATATGAATAATAATAATGCTACACATGGTGTAGAGGGCTAGTCTCAAAAACAGAAATATCTGAGTTCTAATCCTTTCCCTGTCACTGGAACTTGAATGAGTGACTAAACCCCTAACTGTTCTATATAACTGAGAAGTTCAGTTATAGAATTGAATTACTTTGATAAAAGGTATTTCCTCACTGGCCATTCCTTACACCAATGAAATTGTAAGTTCAGACAAAAAAGTCAATACAGAAATTAAACTATCTGATAAAGCTTGCCTATAATATTGCCTAAAGACAGGGGGATGAATTACATGACCTTTGTAATTCCTTTGTAGACTGATTCCATGATTAAAAAAAAAAACAGTCAGTCTAGAGAAAACCATCATTTTAAAACATTATAGGTCTAGATATAAATCAGCATGTGATCCAACTGAGCTCAGAGCTCCATTGAAAGATTCCTATTAATAGATGTTTGTTGAACACCAACAATGCATGAGGCATTGTTCAGAATATTGAATTAGATAAGGTCTCTGCTAAAACATGAGCTCTGCCCAGGAAGCTCAAACTCCAAATTTTGTTAGATTTTGGGGGGGGAAGGCAGGAGGGGAGGGGGGGAGGAATCACAGGTACAGATCATGAATGCAGGCAAGGCCCTGATCTTGGGAAATGAGTTTTATTTTTTCATGTTTCATGTTCATATTTCATAAGATGATTAAATTTGGAAGATAAATAAAGAGAACATATTGTTATCCTAAACAGATGCTTGAGATGTTGCCCTTAAGCCTTCTCAGAGAGAAAATCCCGCCCAGTTATAGCATCTGGTCACTTTGGACTTGGGGATTTTCCTACAAAGATAACTATTTTAAAATATTATATATGAACTTCCTAGTGAATAACAGAGTCAGAAATGATAAGAGAGAGACAGACGGAGACAGAGACAGAGACAGAGAGTTAAAGATAGAGACAGAGATACAGAGAGAGAGAGAGAAACAGACAGAGAGAGAGAGAGAGAGAGAGAGAGAGAGAGAGAGAGAGAAGAAATTTGTTTCTGCTCCTAAGGCAGGAATGATTTTGTCAGTAGGCACCAAACTATAAAGTGAAAATTTTGCAGCAAAAGGAAGGCTGCCCAAGTGGCAAATACCTGAGTTACACCTCTGCCAAGAAAATTTTTTATTAAATTATACTGAAAATTCAACCATTTGATATATATTTTAATGTACTATATCAGCTAAAATGCAAATATCTTTTTAAAAAATAATAACATAAGCTGTTATCAGTCACTTAAAGCTTAGTATAATTGAATACATCAAATCATAGGATCACAGATTTAGATCTAGAAGAAACTTCAAAGGTTCTCTAGAACAATGTCTCTTTATATCTATGAAAATCATGGCACTGTACAATGTACAAGGAACTCTCTTTAAAAATTGTGGATCCACCCATGTGTGGTAGTGACTGTCACACCCAGGAGGTGAACAGTGATGTTCTAACTTGAAATCCAACACTCTTTTTACTGTACCAGGCTGTTTTATTTCCTTGGGCAGAAGAAAAGGAAAAAAAAAAACCTTAAGGATCCACAATTTTTAAAGAGTTCCTTCTTTAGGAACAGAGTATAGATGGCGAGGCTAGACATTATGAATAGTCAAAATTTATACAGCCCTTTGACGCAAAGAGCTTTGTATATGTAATTCATTTGAGTCTCACAACAGCCTTATTGAAATAAATGCTATTATCACCCCATTTTACAGATGAGGTAATTAAGGCACAGAAAGGTAAAATAACTTTGCACAAGGATTTGAATTCTATTTTTAATAGCTTTTTATTTTTCCAAAGATATGGAAAGATAATTTTCAACATTCACTTTTGCAAAAGTGCAATTGCACTTCTTCAATTTGCAATTCTTCTAATCATATTTCCACAATCATAATGCTGCAAAGAAGAGTTCAATCAAAAGGGAGGAAAAAAAGAGAAAGAAAAAAACCCAAGCAATCAAACAATGATAACCAAAATTAGGTGAAAATACTATGATTTAATCCTCATTAAGTCTCCATAATTCTCTCTCTGGATGTGGATGATTCTTTTTATCATAAGTTTATTGGAATTGCCTGATTAACCTCATTGTTGAAAAGAGCCAACTCCATCATAGTTGATCATCACATAATTTTGTTACTATGTACAATGTTCTTTGTTCTTCTCACTTCATTCAGCATCAGTTCATATAAGTCTTTCCAAGCTTTTCTGAAATCAGACTGATCATTATTTCTTATAAAACAATAACATTCCATTATATTCATATACCATATAACTTATTCAGTCATTTCTCAAGTGATCAGCATCCACTTAATTCCAGTTCCTTGCCACTGCAAAAAATGGCTACTACAAACATTTTTGCACATATGAGTCCTTTAAGGTTTTAAATTCTGGACCTAACCTGACCAAAAAGATCTTACAATGTGTGAATATGTTTAAAAGAATTGCATATGTTTAACCCATGTTTTATTACTTGCTATCTAGGGAAGGAGAGAGGTAGGGAGGAAGGGGAAAAATATGGAACACAAGGTTTTGCAAGGTTAAATGTTGAAAACTCTCTTTGCATGCATATTTTAAAAAAGTAAAAGATATTATACAAAAAGAAAAACAAACAAAAATGCTTTAAAAATAAATAAAAGGACTCTATAGCCTAAAAAAAGCAAACACAAACATAGGCATATTTTTCAAATGAAAAGTTCTCATATTCTTCCATTTCCTACTCCCGCCTCCATCTCACACACATTCCCCTAAGCTTAGGGGGTGGTAAATTTACCACTTGAGGAAGGGTAGAATATTTAAATGATATACCAAGTGTAAAATCTTCACATTTGTCTCATTTTAAAATGAGGCAAATATTATCTGGGGAATGGCTAAACAAGTTATGGGGTATGATTGTAGTGGAATATCACTGTGTTTTAAGAAATGATATGTAATGATTAGAGAGTCATAGAAAGATCTACATGAATGTAGCAGAGTCAAGAAAATAATATACACAATAACTATAACACCATAAGTGGAAAGAATAGCCACACTTTCAAAAGTGAATAGAGCAAAATGATTTTTTAAAAGAGTATGACTTCAGTGAAAAACTATGAGAAAACAGTCCCAACTCACCCCTTCATGGGCTTAGGAGATCCTCCTACAATGCATATATTTTCAGGCTTTGTCAATGTATCAAATAATTGTGCTTATTTTTTTTTCTTTAAAAAGCACTGTTTGTTATATCGGAACAGCTAGATAGTGCAAAAGATAAAGCACAAAGCCTGTTGTCAGGAAGAGCTATCTTGGTGAGTTCAAATCTAGACTTAGACAATGACAAGCTATAGGAACCTGGAGCTTAACACTGTTTGCCTCAGTTCTCTCATCTGTAAAAATGAGGTAGAGAAGGAAATGACAAACCATTCCAGTATTTTTGCCAAATAAAACTCCAGATGGAGTCATGAAGAGTTGGTGGACATGGCTGAAACAACTGAACAACAAATTTGTTATTTAGGATGGCTCCCTGAGAGGAGTAAGAAGAGGATTCTGGGAATAACTTTGATGATATAAGAAAGAAGATATTCATAAAATCTTTTTAAAAAAGTGATGCAGAGGGAGGAATTTGGTTTATCTCTGAAGAAACCTAAAGAGAGTTGCTCCCATTTTGTTAAGGAATGAGTAAAGGGAAGTCTCTCAGCCTGAAGTTACACAGAGTAATCCCAGGAAAAGAAAGAAATTTCCATTTCTATTCCATAGCACTTTTGGGGGGTTACTTTATTAGTGGATTACTACAGCATCTTCTTAAATGGGCTTCCCATCTTTAGTTCTTTCCCTAATTGTTTCATCCAATATATGAATGCAGAATTAGTATCCTTTAAATATCATTGTAAATATGAAACTTCCTTGCTCAAAATTTTCAAAAACTCCTCATTTTGTACTTTATTAAATCTAAACTCTTCTATCCAACTTTTATTTCCCTTCCTCATCTAATCCTTTGCTAGTTGGCATGTCCCTCCCTCCCAGAGTATCTTGGCCATCAATGGCTTCTAAACTCATTTAGAGTTTGCTTTGCTTTTAGTGGCACATTTCATGAAGGACATTGACAAATTAGAGCACATCAAGGATATAATGATCAGGATGGTAAAGGTCTTGAGTATCACATGTGTCATTAAGTGGATTACTTGAAGGAAATTGGGGATATTTAGACTGGGAAAGAGAAGGCTTAGGGGGATATGCTACTTATCTTAAAGTAAGACTCTTGTGTGAAAAAGGAATTGTGTTGGTTCTCTTTGTCCATAAAGAGAAAAACAGGAACAATTGATAAAAGTTAGATGGAGGCAGCTAGATTTTATTGTGGATTAAGCCCTGCATTTAGGGATCAGGAAGACCTGAATTCAAATTTTGTTTCAAATACCTATTAGATCTATGGGTCATGGAAAATCATCCTTATCACACTCAGTTTCAGTTTTCTTTTAAAATCACATAAGTGTAAAGAGTGTGTCTTTGAGTATTTGGCATTTTCACAAGGACTAATGTACCTGAGAAATTTTCTACTTGACTTTGGTGCCAGCATGGCCTGAATATAAGTGATGTAAGATCATGACATGACACTCAGAATCAGAAGAGATCTTAAGAGATAAAGAAAATGGGAAGAAATGACAGAAAGGGCCCTAACATAGCCTCACCAATCTTGCCAATTTGTTGGCATCAGACTTGTGACAATCATGTCATAATGCCCTATGGAAATTTCCCATGGAGCATTTGAGCAGTGCTGGGCTTTCAGAGATAGGCAGAACCATGAGCCAAATGAATGTAACTCAAAAATTTCAGGATCCAAGATCCACTGGACTATGGAATCAGACAATCTGCTGCCCAATTCATCCATGCAGCTGCAACCAAGAGACATACCAAAAGTGTTCCCCATTCCCAATGTGGATAATTTGCTGTGAGATAATTGCCTATTCACTTATCTTGTTTTATTGAGAGATGACAAGTTTAATACAAAACACCAGACCCCTGAGTTGTCTTTCCTTCACAGCATTAGAGACAGAGAGTCAAAAATAAACAACCTGGATAATGACTGGGAAGTTACTAAGGTGATCCTATGGCTCATTTGTCTATTATAGTTTCTTGATTTTACCATTGCTCTTACTGATCTAATTAAACTGTTTAACTGTGTACTTGAGGCTGAGGTTTTTTTGTGTGTGAATAATACGCATGATGTAGGAAGAAAAGGAAAATGATCATTGAGATAATGGCAGATGGAGTTAAGCAGAATATAGTCTAAAAGTAACAGGAACTAAACACACTCTTCTGCTCAGTTGAAGTTATGTTAGAGAGAAAGGAGTGGTCTGCTGCATTAAAAAAGTAGTTTCCTAGCAATGAGAAGGCTGCTTCAGAAAACAATGAATTCCTCTCAGTGAGGAAGAATCTTCAAGAAGAATCTGGATAATGATTTGTCAGAGATGTTCTTGAAGGTTTTCCAGTTGACAATGGACTATGCAACTTCTGAAGTGCCTTCCATTTTTGTAATTCTGCCCTCATTCCATGCACATTTCTGTTTTTGCTTTTTGCCAGCTTTGGAAGACCTTTCCTTCCCATTCCCTACTCCTAAATTCTACTACTCTTTCTTCAAGGTCCGACAAAAATCATGCCTGTCCATGAGACCTTCCAAGACTCTCCTAAGCTTTTCCTGATTTCTTGCTGCTTCAAGTCTCTAGAGCACTTAGAGTCTTTAGCACTTTTCCTATTGTTTCATATTCTTTACTTTTATTTCCCAAGTGCTAGCATCATCTGGCTCTGTAGAAAATATCCCTGGGAAATACAGCTAAGGGGCAAGAAGGATTTCATTGCCCTTAAGCAGATTATAAGAGTCTCAGGTTCCAGGACCAGAAACATTTCTTCTTCCAGGCACAATACTAAACAAAAAAAGGAAGGGTGGGATGCGGGGGGGGGGGGGGCATCAAATGCTTTATTCCCATCCCAGAATCTGAGTCAAAATTATTTTATAAATCACATCAGATCTTCCTGCCCTTGTTTACATCAGGTTATAATGATTTCCTAGCCAAGAAAGGTCCCCCAGACCACTTTTTCCCTGTATCTGTTTCACTGGTTGATTTTTGTCAGTGTCGGTTAAGGCTCCTGAACCATATGGTCAGTGCTCTTAGTATGTGTCCAGAGTGCAATGGTACATGAAGACTCCTAGATTTCAGAGTGATCCTGCAGATTTTTCTGAGCACTTAAGTAAATGCAATCAAAGTTTGCTCAACCATCATCATTTTCCATAATTCTGATTCTTGTCCCCCCCACTGCTAGAGAAATGCACGTCTTGGGGAGCAGTGTTTTCCTATGCTTATTGCCTTTCCAATATTAGATGAATGGAACTCTAACCCCAACCAAAGGAGCTTAAAGTCGATAGGAGTTCTCATGTCAATTTCAGTTTAACCAGGTGTTGCTTTTACTCTGTCAGTTGCCTCAGTGAGACTTCCTTTGCTTAGCAACAACCTCAGCTTTTCATAATAACAGCTTCTCTCTAAGCCTTGGCAGTAACTCAGGAGCTGCCAGCAGGGTGAAAGCCTCTTGGATTTAAATGGAATCGAAGGTAAGAACTCCCAGAGGTTCTGGTCTCCTGGAGGATCTTAAAGCCTCCGGCATTACAGATCTGTTTAATGGCTAGACGACTAATCCGGCTTAATGTATAGGACTGGCGCCCACACAGGATTGATATATTTTAATTCACCTGCTCTTTTTCAGCCATTTGCAGGTAAATGACAGAACATGCATCTAGGGGGTGCGATGGATAGAGTTTTAAACCTGGCTGTCAGAAAACTCCGAGTTCAAATCCTGTCTGGACAAGTCAAACTTTTGATGTCAGATTCCTCCTCTGTAAAAATGGGCAATAATAGCACCTTCTTGGCAAGATCAATTTGTATTCATCAAATAAAATAAAGAGAAATGTTTAAAAAACCTAAAAGTGCTGTAACAATCTAAGCTATGATAATAACTGATGATGATGGTCATGATAATGATGATGATATCATCATACATCAATGCTTTCATTTTCAGCGGCAAAACTTATTTTTGAATTGGCTAACAGTAGGGATGGACTGAGATAGTGGGAGGAATACAACAAGATGGAGGGTCCTTAGAAGCTTTTTTCCCTCCAGAATCCCAGATTTGGATGGGAATTCTTATGGAAATCAGGGCATTCTTGAAAGGTACCTGAGGGTAAATGCATGTGAAAGCTCTAGGTCCCAAGCCTGCTGAAGAACAGATAGGAATAGATTAGAAGGACTCATCTGTCTCCTATCTCCTACACCCCCCATGAAACCTGACATACTAAGAGAGTGTTACTGAAGCTATTACTCCTGTAGGAGTAGTATTTCACAAAGTTCCCCTTGTGTTTACCAAAATTATTTACTTGAACTTCATCATTTCCAAGACTTGGTCCTTTCAGGATTTGATGGTGTCACAGAGAAAGTGGTTCTAGGTTTCTGCCAGCTATGGGAACTAAGGTCGTTGGCTTTTAGCTAAGTGCAACAGAAATTGTGGTGAATTTGGAGTTAAAAGATTAAGTTCAAATCTTTTTTCCGACTCTTATTACCAATATTCCCACAAGTAAATTGCTTAACTCTCTTGGTCTCAATTTACTCATCTGTAAAATGAGAATATTGGGCTAAGATAATGTCTAAGTTCCAGTTCTTGACCCTATGAATAAAACATTTATTATAAAATAAAAAGAATTGTTCTCTAGCCTCATTTGGGTTAGAGATTCTAGGCCAGGTGAGATTTGAGATAAGCTAGGATATTGCATCATGGGTCATAGAGGAAGACAAATGATGGCAATAATCCTAATAATAGAAATAACTAGCTCATGCCACTTTGGTATGTTAAATTTCACATATAATAGTTGTACATTCAGAGGTGGGATCTAAATCCCACTTATAGGGTCTTAGGAAAGTCTCTTTACTTCTCTGAAACTTATTTTCCACATCTGTAAATTAAAGTGTTGAACTAAATGACTTCCAAGATCACTTGCAGCTCTAAATCTATAATCTATGATGCCATGATCATAAATACATGCCAGCACACAAGGAAAATATTATCACAATAATAGATTATGATAATTAACTTGGTCAGTATACTCAGACTCTTTAAACAAATTGAGGCTATAGAATAGAGATGGCAACAAATATTATTATTGACATATCACTTTTATTTATCTTTTTCAGAGTGATTAAAACAAAAATGCTTGCTTCTCCTCCAAGACCATTACTGTCCTCAAAGCCAAAAACAATGTCTAATGTTGATCCTTAAGCAGAATTGAAAACTTCTCTGAAGTAATAGAATGTTAATATATGTTTTTATTGTGAAGACTTACTCAAATTATAAAACATGTATGAGGAATTCATTGGAATAGAGTTACCCCCCCCCCAAATTATGCCCCCATATCTCTGTCTACCAATGTAGGTTAGTATCTTTTCTACAATATCTAGTCTCTGTAACACTTGTCCAACCTTAAAACAATTGAATGTGTCTTGAATGTGACACCCAAGGTACACTGGCTCCAAGACTACTTCTCCATCTAGAGGGAGGAGAAAGGGAAAGGAGGTTTTTTTTTTTTTTTTTTTTTTTTTAGGACAGGATGAAAGATCTTGAACAAATCACTTAGAGAACCTCTAAGTTCTAACTGTACTCAAAGCAGTTCTCTAAGTAATTCTCTAATTTTCTAACTTGTATTTGTGAGAGCCAGCTTCCATATCTAAATACTTTTCTCCACTAATAAAATCATAGGTCACAGGTGTGATCTCTCATTCTCACCCCCCTCTCTCTTTCTCTCTTTTTCATTTTCCTTTTCTCCCTTCCTCTGTTCTGTCTTTATCTTTGTCTTTCTCTCCAAATGTATATCCACCTATTTATCACCTATCTCTCTCTACCCATCTGTGTCTCTCTATCCATTTATGTATGTAAATATATATCTATCATCTATCTCCATATATCTATCCATTCATTCATTTATATATCTTTATTTCCTTTTCCTTCCTTTCTTTCTTTCTTTCTTTCTTTCTTTCTTTCTTTCTTTCTTTCTTTCTTTCTTTCTTTCTTTCTTTCTTTCTTTCTTTCTTTCTTTCTTTCTTTCTTTCTTTCTTTCTTTCTTTCTTTCTTTCTTTCTTTCTTTCTTTCTTTCTTTCTTTCTTTCTTTCTTTCTTTCTTTCTTTCTTTCTTTCTTTCTTTCTTTCTTTCTTTCTTTCTTTCTTTCTTTCTTTCTTTCTTTCTTTCTTTCTTTCTTTCTTTCTTTCTTTCTTTCTTTCTTTCTTTCTTTCTTTCTTTCTTTCTTTCTTTCTCTTTCTGTCTCTATGTGTGTTTCTCAGATATGAGATTTAGAGAGACCCATTAGTAAAATATTCCTAGCATCTTGAATAAGAGTCTAGTGCTAGAAGAGTCTAGTAATATATAATAGACAGTTGAATTTGTAATAAAAAATTGTTTTTGAATCCTGCTCCTTACTAGATACCTTGGCTCCGTCACTATTTTTCTGTGCATACATTTCCTCATCTGCATTTTGAGGGAGCTAGCTACATAACCTCAAGATTAATTCTATCTTAATGCCATGATCTCTAATTTTGTAGAGAAGAAAAATAAAGGGATATTGTCTAAGACCATAAAAGTAGATAACAATGAACCAGCATCTGGATCATAGTCCTCTGGTTCTACTTCCAGCATTCTTTCTAACACACCACAGTGTCTCTCATTAAGCTGGCTGTGGAGGAAATTTCCACCAAAAACCCATAGATTTATGGAAGTGTTCAAATATATATAAGGGTAATAAAACCATTATCACATGTCATCAGTGATGTCTTTTGGGAAAAGGGAAGGTCTGAAACAGTGATGATCATAATAAACCTCAATATTAGAGTGGAAAGGTTGGAGATGGAGATTAGGAGTTTGTAATAAAATTTCTTTCCTTCCTTTTTGTGTTATTCCTTATCTGAATCGTGGGAAACAAATGTAATTCCTTTTCTGCATGTAGGTAGTAACATTTGTCCCATTGCCTTTCTGTTAAGATACTTGATTGCACTTGAGAAACAAAGTGAAGAAGAGACTGTAATTTGGAGATAAACAGAGATAATGGAACTGCTCCAAAAGAAAGTCTGTTCATGAGCATAAAAATATGGGACAAGGGAGGAATATGATGATTTCATAAAAACACCTTAGACTGAACCCCATATGTGAGTAGTTCCCAAGAACTCTAGGAGGTTTCTATAGAGCTCTAAAGTTCCCTCGAATTAAATTCCAAAAACCCCATAGCAAGTGTATATTTGAATAGAATTTTTTTTTTAAATTTGGTCAGCCTGAGTATTACCAAGTAGAGATGACACAATGGAATTGTCTCCCCCTGAGACTAGCCTGCATTATTCAGCAACATTTCTTAGTACTTCTAAACTATTTGCACAGTAAAATTGTGATTTTAATTAAGATCCAGCTTTCTTCTTTCCCTTTTTCCCCTTCCTTGTTTTTCTTTATCTTTCCTTCTCCTTCCATTTCCTTTTCTTCTCTCCTCTCCTCTCTTTACATTTCCTCTCCCCTCCTTTTCTCTCTTCCTCTCCCTTCTCCCCCTCCTCTTCTCTTTTTCTCTCTGGTTTTTTGTCTCTTTCTGTTTCTTTTTCTCTTCAATCCTTTACTGTCTATCTTTTCTTCTCTCTCTGTCTCACCCTCTGAGTCTGTCTCACTCTGTCTCTCTCTTTCTCTGTCTCAGTCTCTCTCTCTTTCTCTCATTATATTTGGTTTAGCATTCTTTCAAGTGAATTGGACTAAACTAAAAAGTCCAGCATGTGCATATTGGAACATTAAGCCTTTTTGATATTATTGTAATCCTTAGACTCCTTGTAACACTGTGTTTTCCTAATATTTTCCCAGCCTAATACAACTTTCCTTATTATACTCATTTAGGAAAAATAAGAGTAGTACCTACAATGTGATGGGGGAGAAAATTTAAGAAGATGAATAGTTCCAAAACTTCTTTTGAGATTTTTGCCCCTTTTCATTGGGATAATAATGAGGTGAACTATGAGTGAGAAGAATAATGAGGATTAAAGGAGAAATAAAAAAGAGAAAGATTAAACTATTCCCAGTGAAGACATGGGGATGTAGAGTTTAAGGGGGAAACCTCTGTCAGTAGTGGTTCATAGATTTACCATTAAAACAATTGATTTGGTTGTTAAACCAAAAGACTACAGGCTCAGGCTGTACTGATTTGGTCTATACTAGTTTGTAGCCCAGACCAACTTCACCAGACAAACAGACTGGCCTTCTGTCGTTTTGAAGACAAGGGATAATGTGACAATCGTATGGATGCTACTAGTGTGCCAATATTTGAGGGCCTAATTCTGTACACGGCTGGACAAAAAGACAGATATTGATGCACAAATGATCAGCAGGCTAGGGCTTCTCCAGAATTTGTAAAACTCCAGCACTCAGAACCAAGGAAAGAAAGTGGCAGCAAAAAACATTGTAATGAATTTACTGCCCTTGTGTGCTGCTGTGATGGAAGGTGATTACTTCTGACTAGTGAATTACACTACGGAATATTGATTTCCTTATTCAGAAACAGGACCGGGCAAATGGTTTTCCTGACCCTCTTATACACATGTTGTGTTAGTGTTGATTCAATTGAATCCTTAGCTGATGAGAAAATTTTTCACTCTGGGGGCCACTTCCATACAAAATGGAGGAAAAATATGGGAATAGGTCAGGCACTTTCAATGCTGTGGAATTCTGGTGGGATAATGTGTCATTGAATATATTTACTTTAAGGAAGGTTCAAGGAATAAACAAAGCCCCTGAAGTTAAAAGGCTATCGGTCACATAAACTGTTTGATGATTTAGAGTTAACTGGCAAAACTCAGCAAGGATCCTGTAGGGAAAAGAAATGGGGAGGAAAAGCAAGAGAAGATGTAAAATAAAGAGGAGAAATGGAGGAAGTAGAAGAAGAATGAGGTGGATAAAAGAGGAGGGCAGAAAAAAGAGTAGGAGACAAAGAGGAAAAGAAAAGGAGAAGGAAGAACAGAAAGAAGGAAGGAAGGAAAAAGAAAAGAACTAGAGAAAGGGAGGGAGGAAGGAAGAGGGCAAAAGAAGGAGAAAGAATGAAGGAAAGAAGGGAGGGAGGAAGGAAAAGTTACAAGAAATTAATAGAAAATCATTATAGATAGTGTAATAGATAAAACACTAGGCTAGGATCAAGACTTATCTTCATGAGTTCAAGTCTCAGACACTTCCTAACTGTGTGATCCTGGGCAAATCATTTGACCCTGTTTGCCTCAGTTTCTACATCTGTAAAATGATCTGGAGGAGGGAATAGCAAACCACTCTGGTACCTTTGCCAAGAAACTCCATAAAACAGGGTATTCTAGTTTTCATGACCCATAAAACAGGATCATGAAAACTAGAACAAGACTGAAAAGACTGAACAACAATAAAGCAGTTCAATGCCTCTTACAATGTTCTATTGTAAAGCAGACTAGCAAGTGGAGGAAAGAATTCAGTTTTAAAAAGATCCATTCGAAAAGAGTCTAAAAAGATTGCACAAATAAAACAGTATATGTTTCTATTCCTGATATGATGTGCTGCTTTAAAAAAATCAGTTTGAAGCTTATTATACCATGTAGGAATATAGTGTGCTTATTTTTGGTCCATTTACTTAAAGAGCACAAAAGTATAAGAAACCAACTGGAGTGGCGGGGCAGCAATTATCTGGAGCATTTGAACAGGGTAGGTGGCCAACACGGACAATTAGGCCATAACCTGACAGGGTTTTCAGGCCTGAGTCATCTAGATAATTTTAGCTATTAGAACCTTGCCAAAGAAAAGGATCCTGTCAATTGAAGTGTCAGTACCCGTCACCTTAAAATGCCCTCAGTTAACAATACTGCTGCCTTGGACAAAAACATTGGACTTCTTCCCATGAGAGCCTTTTTCTCTATGGTAGCCCCCTTAAGGTCTGACAAATAAATTAAAATTTTAAATGGTAAAAAAAAAATTCCTCCAACCCCTTCTGACAAAATTTCTTTTTTGAGGATGGAAAAATCATACATGAGTGGTATATGTGTATACATATATGAGTATGCATGTATGTGTATGTATATGTGTTATAACAGGTGTGCTTTTAGATGCTGTAAAATAGCAAAGGCAGGGTTTTTAGTTCTCAGCAAATATCATAGCAAGAATAACTATGGAGAATGTGAAAATATCTTAGCATGTAAAAGTCAGTGAGTACACATCTTGCCTAACTGTAATAAAATTTGGAGATGGACAAAACTAGAAAAGGTAATAACCACACTAGATAATGGTGATAATCTTGAAAGGACATTGCATGGGCTGAAACTCATAAGATGCAATTCAGTAGGAATAAATGTAAAAGCTGGTAGTTGAGTACAATAAATCAATTTCATCAATACATGATGAAGTAAACATGGTAAACTTTTCTGAAAGAAAAAGATCCAGGGGTTGTATAGTGTATGCAAGATTGATATGTGATCAGTATGACATAGCAGCCCCAAAAAGTAAATGAAACTTTAGGGTAAGTTAGGAGATTCATAGTTTCCAATAAAAGGAATGATATACATTCCCCAATTGATAAATGATCAAAGCATATGAACAGACAATTTTAAGATGACAAAATTAAACCCATTTATAGTTATATAAAAAATGCTCTAAACCACTATTGATTAGAGAAATGCAAATTAAAACTACTCTGAGTCACCACTATATACCTCTCAGATTGGCTAAGATGACAGGAAAAGATAATGATTAATGTTGGAGAGGACATGGGGAAACTAGGACACTGATACATTGTTGGTGGAATTGTGAAGGGATCCAACCCTTCTGAAGAACAATTTGGAACTATGCTCACAGGGCTATAAAACTGTGTGTACCCTTTGACTTAGCAGTGCCACTACTGGGTCTGTATCCCAAGAAAATCTTAAAGGAGGAAAAAGGACCCACATGTGTAAAAATGTTTATGGCAGCTCTTTTTGTGGTAGTAAAAAATTGGAAAAGGAGTAATGCCCATCACTTAGGGAATGGCTGAACAAGTTGTGGTACATGAAGATAATGGAATATTATTGTTCTTTTAAAAAAATGATGGACAAGCTAATTTTTAGAAAGGTATGGAAAGATTTATATGAACTGATGCTGAGTGAAATAAGCAGAATCAGGAATATATTGTACACAATAATAGCAAGAATGTATGATGATCAACTATGAAACAGTTGGTTCTTCTCAGTAGTTCAGTGATCCAAAGCAATTCCAATAGACTTTGGACAGAAAATGTTATCTGCATTCAGAAAAAGAACTAAGGAGAATGAATATAAATCAACACATCCTATTTTGACTTCTTTTTTTCTGTTTTTTTTTTTAATCTCTGCTGTTTTTCCCTTTTGCTCTGATTTTTCTCTCCCAACATGATCCATAAAATAATGTGCATTAAAAATAAAAAAGAAATGGTATAGTTCTACTTCTATTACTGTACTCTGGCTTTGTTAGAACTCAAGTGGCACATTATGTTTATTTGATTATTAACATTACAAAAATAATAGCAACAACAATGACAATAGCATTTATAGAAATTGTACTTCTATTTCATTCTAGTCATCATATTTTTTTTTTTTTTGGCAAGGCAATGAGGTTAAGTTACATGCCCAGGGTCACATAACTAATAAATATTAAGTGTATGAGATTGTATTTGAACTCTGGTCCTTCCAACTTCAGTGCTCTATCCACTGCATCATCTAGCTATCCCTTAGGCATCATATTCTAAAAAGGATTTTGATCATCTGGAGAATGTCCAGAGGAGGGTAATAGTGTTGGTGAAAGACTGTGAGTCATATGGGAACAAGATAAAGAAAGTTCATCCTGGAAAAGAGAAGAATCAGAAAAACAAAACAAAACAACATCAGCTGTGTTGAAGTATTTGGATGCCTGTCATACAGACGATGGATTAGGGTTGTTCTATTAGGCTTCAAAAGGCAGAGCCAGGAGAATTAGGTAGAAGTTAAAAAGATCAAATTTAAGGTTTTAAAAGGTAAGGAAAGAGTTTGTAAAAATTTAACATTCTGAAAAGTTAAAGGCCCTTTCTTAGAGTTTTTAAGCAGAACTAGATGACCACTCACTTGGCTACTTCTCAGGTTTTTCATAGTGGGGAGTTCCTTTAGTGGGGTTAGACTTGGCTACTGAGATCACTTCCAACTCATAAATTCAATACCTAACACGATGTCTGGGGTACAGAATTCAATTAGTAAATGCTTATAGAGAGATTAAATTAATTATTTTTCTTCTTTTTTCTACATTAATGATTGTGAATTTAAGTGAAGAATATACAACAAAAAATGATTAAGTGACACTGGATGGGTTCCAATAAAATAAAACTTTGGATAGAAAAGAGCTACAACCCTCTTTGATTTATATCCATCCATACAAAATAGCCCCATAAATACTCACATAGACACCTGAAGCCCTGCATAAAACCGTCGGGGCTTGCTAACATCTGATAATTTTTTGGTAGCCACTTTTTCCATAGGTGAAGAAAGAGGAAATAAGAAATAAGTCCTCTAGGCCATGACTAACAGGAGAAATTCAATATGTATCTTCTGTTCTACTCAGGTCAAGCCCTGCACACAGGGGTTTTAAAAACTATATATTGGATCAGGGAAGAAGATAGGAAACTTGGATGGAAATAGTCACCTTTGACTTAACACATTGTTCATACAGGTACCAAGAGAGACATGAGAAAAAATGTCCCTGAGTTTTAAGGAAGAAAAAATAAACAAACCCTAAAATATAATCAATTCATTAAAGCCCATATCTAAGTAACCTTCTCTCCCAAATTAGTCCATTGCTTTAAATTCGAAGCTTGGGAACTGACAGGTGCCATCTGTACTAAACAACTAATTAATTGAATCCCCCACACACTTCCCTGGTGAGAGCTCTGAATATCTCCAATCACCTGCAGTTCCTCTTTGCCTCAGCTAACCTTGGCGACATTTGATATTTTCCTCCTCCTGATATGGTATGTGGGTGTTGTATAAAAAGGGTGGCTATCTGGCCACCTAGGGACTGGCTTAATTACTTGTTACCAAGAAAAGCTACTATCATTTATCAGTGGGTCCTCCCTCCCCCTTAATGTGATGCATTAGCCATCCCAGAGGATCTCTGGGCTTCTCCTTATGGATGCACCTTGAATAGGTGCAAAAGGAATATATGCCATTTTCACTGCTGGGAACCATTTTGGTATTACAACCTGTCTAAGAATCCCCAGTTGCCCAGTGTCAGGTAGAACTCTCCCAGGGTTTGACCTTTAATTGTCCTTTCCCTAATATATTCTTTTTCTAAGGAACTTATTTTTCAAAAAATTCCATTACTTAGTAACAACTATTTAAATCACTGGCCTCTTCTTTTATAAACATAGAATCAAAGAGTGATTGAATCATATAATTTTAGAGCTGAGGAACCTTAGAAGAGTTCTAGTATGACCCCACCCATTTTACAAATAAAAGATGTTTCCCTCATTGGATAGTATATTTTATGCTCGCCCATGAACATTTATCCTGGTTTACATTCTGTAAATCTAGCAGCATCTTATTTCTATCCTCCCCTTCCCCCACTACAAGGATACATGTTATATTGTAAGCTCCTTGAAGGAGAATGCCATATTACATGTGGTTTTAGATCTTCAGTAGGACTGGTACAGTAGATTGCAATGTACACTTAATAAATTGTTTGTTGAATGCATGAAAAACTGAGATAAAGTTAAAAGATGCACCTATGGTCATCATAAGGAATAGAATTGGAACAGATCTCAGAGGTTATTTGAGTTCTTTCTCTTATAAGGGAGGAACTTGAGACCCAGAAAGTCCAGGTCCCTCGCCTCAGGTGCCAGAGGTATTACCAGAGATAAGGTTTAAAGTTAGGACCTTTACCCTTTTTATGGTACAAAACTCCTTTATTCTTTTCATGGCTCCACTTGTAAAATTCTAGTCTTCTTTCTCTATGATACCCCCTAAATCTTCTGACCTTAGAAGATGTCTTTTTTTACTTTACTACAGAAGCCTTCTTATTCTGGAAGATCCTTTCATCCCTACAACCTCTTCACCCTGGAATCCTTTCTCTGACTGGTCAGTTCTTCTTGGAATGTCCATTTTAAAGAAGTAGCCAGCCTACCCATGCTCAGTTCTTCTTTATACTCACTTCTTTAATACTATCCACTCTTAAACATGAACTGATGCTAAGTGAAATGAGCAGAACCAGGAGATTATTGTATATGGCAACAAGATTATACAATGATCAATTCTGATGGACATGGCTCTCTTCAACAATGAGATGATTCAGACCAGTTCCAATGGTCTTATGATGAAGAGAGCCATCTACACCCAGAGAGAGGAGTGTAGGAATTGAGCGTGGTTTACAACATAGCATTTTCACTCTTTTTGTTGTTGTTTGTTTGCATTTTATTTTCGTTCTCATTTTTTCTCGTTTGATTTGATTTTTCTTATTCAGCAAGATAATTGTATAAATAGGTATGCATACATTGGATTTAACATATATTTTACCATGTTTAACATATATTGAACTACTTGCTATTGGGGGAAGGGTGAGAAAAGGGGGAAAATTGGAACACAAGGTTCTGCAAAGTTAATGTTGAAGAATTGTCCATGCATATGTTTTGAAAAATAAAAAGCTTTAAGAAAGACAAAAAATTAAAAAAATATATAAACTTCTTTTTCCACCATTGCTCCTTGTAAGTACTTCCTCCCTTACTTGTGTTTCCTCCTCCCTTTTTGGCTTTCTTTTATGTCTGGTATTTCACCCATTAGAATGTAAGCTTTCTGAGGGCAGGACTATCCTTTCTTCTTTCTCTGTTCTCATTAGCACAGAGTATAGGTTTAATAAAAATTTATTGTCTTGCCTACATAGAAAGAAGAATCTAGAGCTTAGATTTCTTGATTGCCAGTCAATATTGTTTCCACCACATTCTACTATATCTCAAAAAATTAATAATAATATTTTGACCTCAGATTGGGCAGCACATCATTATCATATATGATCCTCCCTACTAACTTGTTAGGAAGGAGAAAACTCATCAAAGAATCTCCTGTTTCTAAATAAATCACTAGTTTGATGGGAACTGTACAGTCAAATAAAAAAATGAAACCAAAATTATGTAAAGAGCTATACCACCATCATAGCCCTCTAGGAACAGATGCCCAGAATATTTAAAAGTCCACAGTGTAGTGGACAGGAAAAAACTCTAGTCACAAGGGCATCTAGTGATATTTCTTTAAATTCATAGCTATTGATTATAGGCATCTTTAATTCAGTACAGGATACTTGTCACTTCATTAGGAGAACAATGAGAGTTCTGGAAAGAGGAGGCAGTGAAAGTTTTCTATATGAAGAGGCAGAGACAAAGAGGAGAGTCATATCTTTATCTCTACAATGGGGGTAAGGATTATTTCTATCGAATGGGGACCAAATGAATTAATGTATGTAAAGTGTAAAGTAAAAATTTGGAAACTTTAATGTGTTATGGACATATCAACTATATTGATTTTATTATGTTAAAAAAGGCTAGAGCAACTAGGCTGTGTTTTTTAGGAAAAGAATAAACAATAGAAGTTTGTTTATATATTGCTTTAAGGTTCAAAGAATTATAGCTTTTGAGCTGGAAAAAACAGTAGAGGTTCTCTTGTCCAGATGTTCTTAACCAAGGGTCTGAAATTTAAGTACATATATACATATATATATTTCACTAATTAAATTTCATTATAATTGATTTCCTTTTTAATCCTACACATTTTGTTTTATGTACAATGAGGCCTGATGTACACAGTGTCTTTGATGATTTCTCCCCTTGGGGAGACACTAAAAAGCAAGGGTGTGCTAGAAAATGTTTAACAACCATCTTTCCAGAAAAAAAGAAAGAAAAACATATATGCAGGACACACTTTGAAGTTTAATCTGCATTATTAACAATTTCTTCAGTCTAGATAATCAACAAAACAATAAATCAAGCTCTTATAGTGTTTGCCCATTTCCAAGGGGTAAATACACCACAAATTTAACAATCTGTAAGAGTTAGTTCAAGCTGGCTTCAGTACCCTCTGCTATGAAGCATGATTCCTGTGATGGGAGAATGATGATAACATAGAATGAGAGTCCCTTGGAGAGACTATGGCCCATGTGTGCTAGCTCTGGTTGGTTAGTCATATGGTAAATGGGATTGACTATGGAGACATTCAAAAAGACCTGCCAGCTACAACCACTGACATTTTTGTCTCAGGGTTGTTGGGGAGCTCAGTGATTCACTTACAGTGACCAGAGAGGTGAATGGAGCTTATAACCTTGTGAATTTGAAGTCCCAGGGACCTTCTTGACACCCTGGTGCTTCAGAGTTCATATTTCTGATCAGTGCAACAGCAATGACCTGAGCAGCAAGGACTGACCTTTGGAGTCACTTTTACAATTCTACTCCTGTTTTAGCTGAGACAAGGACTCATCCAGAAACAATTTTTATGAACTTTTAGGGATCACTGCCATGTAGGAACTGAGCTAATTCAGTCTACATTCTCCAGAGATTAAGATGCATTATAGAAGAATATATGACTGTGAGCAATTGTGAAAACGATTGTACTGGTATTCAAGGTAAATGTCATTTTGTAAAAGCTAATTGGTGATTGGTTGGTAAATGGAATTGGGGGCCTTATTCATGGCCCCTAATGAGGGAAGAAGAATGATAGAACATAGCTAGCAGGTGCTTTGGTAGATGGCAGTGGAAAAGAGATGCCCTAACTCTGCAGGGTACCCTGCGACCCCAGGGGAAGCAGAATCAACCTGACTCAATAAAAAACCATAGCTTGGCTGTCTACATATTAGTAGACTTAAAATTTATTCTGAGAAGCGGTCCACCAGCTTCACTTAACCACCAAAATGGTCCCCAAGAACTCCTTATCTAATCAGTCTCCCTCATTTTACAGTTGAGGAAGCTAAGGCCCAGAAAAATTAAGTGACTTGCCCAATGCAATAAATGTACCAAGTGACTGAGCTGGTCTTTGACCCTAAGGCTCTGATTCCAAACACTCCACAACACTTTGCATTGCACCTCCCCCTATGTGATAAGTGTTATAAGTGTTATTATTCCCATTTTACAGATGAGGAAGGAGGCTCACTCAATATTATATAATTAAAACCCAGCAGGGCCAGGACTCACACATATTCTCTGACTCAAAATTGAGTGTAAGTTCAGTGTCACTACACCTAAGAGATTAACACTGGGCAGACTTGAAAGAAATTAGAAATACAGAGAAGCCATATGAATTGTATAATTTCCAATTAAGGAGGCAAGGATGGAAATTTAAGGATTGGTATTAGAGCGATTTATATTATGTTTTACTGTATTTCTTTAAAATGATATAGGAAACATGGGGAGAAACCAATACACTGTCTAAATAGAGAGCTCTATGGACAGAAAAGTTACGGTATTTGGCTTTCCCCTAAAAAGGAAGAAACACAGAGGCAGATAGACAGACAGACAGAGAGACACACACACAGAGAGACAGAGACACAGAGACACAGAATCAGAGAGAGATGGAGTTAGAGACAGAGACATATATGGAGAGACAAAGAGAGATGTAGAGACAGAGACATAGACAGAAAGACACATAAAGAGAAATATTTTTTCCTAAGTGATTGTTTTAAACAACAAAAGAATTAAACATGGTCTAAAATAGGAATTTGGCATATATACTAAATCTATACTATGTAGTGGACAAAAGCTCATGAAATTTTGAACTCATAAAAGAAAGAAGGAACTGTCTTCTTCAATTCTCTTCCATTCCAGGATTTAGAGCTTAAAGGCATCTCAATGATCATATAATCGGACCATGTTGCAGATGAGCAAAGAGAAATGACTGTCCACTATTGCACAGCCCAATAAGTGGCAGAGCCTAGACATACATTCAAGTTATTTGACTGTGAATTTGATATTTTGTTACCTTTTACATCCTTATTCTTCCCCCAAAGAATAGAGATACTCTATTTCTTCCACATTTGATGAAAATGGAAACTGCCCTTTCATTAGATCCCATACAGTACTTAGCACAATTCCTGGCACATCATAGGTGCTTAATAAAAGTTTATTGACTGACTGACAGACTCATTTATGACCATATATTCCTCCAAAATCCAGTCATGAGTGTCATATTATGATTGGCTTTTTTGATTCTAAGTCTTTCTTTCTATTTAGAGGAAACCTTCTCTGGTAAGTCAGGAAGTCAGGAAGCAAAGGTGAAAAAAAGACTGGACCACCCATGTCAGGCCATGATATATTTGGAGTAACTTTATGGAGCCCCTAAAAGTGAACACTGTTTCATGGTGATACCCACATTATAATCTCGTTTAATACTTACCCACTTGTTAATATATCTCCAACCTTAGAATCAAAATATTTGGTATTCTTCAGCATTAATATCAAAAACAATAAGTGTTCCTTGAAAGCCTACTACATGCCCGAATCTCAATGAAGTCAGGAGTCATTTGTGGAGTGAAGACTTAATTGCTGGGTTTGCCTAGTTGTGCTTCATAGATGGTCTTCAGATGAAATTGTAGGTAATTTCACAAAAGGGATCTTGGTTCAGCATTTGTATCCATCCACTACTTCTTATAAAAAGAACCAAGTTTGGAAATCTGGCAATAACCAACACAACACTACTCTAAGGGCTAAGTAATTTCACGGGGACTACTCACAGCATGGTAGAAGCATTCTACACTTGGATGTCAAAGATATGAAATCATAATCCCATTAAGAAATAATTTTTGAAACTAAAAGCTTCATAATTATAATGGCAAAATTGGGTCCTGGAGAACAGTCTTTTAAAGTCAATATTCTAGTTTGTTCTGTTGAACTATTACTTTTCCTTTCTAAAAAAATGTTGTTATAAAGGATGACTCCTTTATGTTATCTTTTACATTCCTATTCTTCTCCCAAACAATAGAGATACTCTATTTCTTACATGTTTGATGAAAATGGACAGTTGCCCTTTCATTAGATCCCATACAATACCTGGCACATCATAGGTGCTTATATAAATACTTTCCACTTAAAAGTGTGAAGGAGGAATGATATATTTTAAAATGAAGATGATGTAAAAACAAAGATTTTTTTTTAATTAAAAAACTCAATAATTTAAAAAAACAGTATGTGAATGGGAATCCCCTGTTATGACGGGAGACTTCTTTGCACTGATACTTTGCAGCTTTCTCCTAAAATGAGTGTGAATTTCCCTTAGCATCTCTGCCACCTGGATTACTGAGAATGGACAGTATTCTTGCTGATGGTGTTCACTTGAAGGAGTGGAGGAAAGATTCTATTTCCGTCTGGTGCCCTGGTGGCCTCCTTCAGAGACTAATAGCAGAGCTGGAGACTTGAGGGATGGGAAACAGGAAGCCTGGAAGGAAGCCAAGTCCATCAGTGGGAGTGAGGTCTCCTGTTGAATGAGCCATGGTAACATCAGCTTTGGGAGTGTTCATCCATTCAATAATGATTCTCCTTACTTCTATTTCTGGGGAACTTAAGGGTAAGTAGTGCCCTTGGGAGACCTCCCTGGGACAAAAACGAAATACAGCAAGATCTCAGTCATCAGGGAAGCCCCATAAAATCATTCCATTTCTAGAGTGTCTTGGACTGAGACCAACAGCTCCTAGAAGGGGAGCATGGATTCAAAAATGACCTACTTTTATACATACATGTATGTATATATGCATGTATGACATTGAAAGCACAGCCAGTAAAGTGGTAAAGAACAAGTAAAGGAGTTTACATAGGAAACTCAATGTTCCTAAGTTCAGTCTAAGCTTGTAAATGACATTTCCTTACCAGCAGCCTCATTTTCTCCCCTTGGGGAATCAGGGTTTGATTAGGGAAATAGAAACTATGTGGGTCCTTTCTTCTTTTACTTAAGAGGTCCTGTTGGCCATGGCACCTGCAGGAAAGTCCATTGGCGATTTATCGTTTTTCATTCTTGGACTTTGGGATCCAGTGAGAACTAATTAAAACTTCCAGCACAGGGATTTTCACTAGTGGAGACTTAAAGAAGCAGAATTGGCAGTTTACCTAGAGCATGAGATGTAGCTCAGGCTAAAGACAAACCTACAAGTGGAAGAGGTGGAAAGATATTGGTAATGGATTACCTGACTAAAGCTAGTTTTTAACTAGAAGGGAGGTTCAGTGGAAGAATGGAAAAGCAAGAACAAGGGCAGGGTTGTGGTTTATGGAATGGAGAATCAAGCATTCAGCACTATATAAACTCCTTGAAAGCAATGACTTTCTTTTTTGTATTCCCAACAGGTGGCTCATAGTAGGCACTTAATACTTATTGAAGATACTTGAATGAAACAAGCTTTTATCAGTTGCATATATCTGAGTTTCTCAAGGCCTCCTCTCAGGCAGGATCTGAATTTTATGTCATAGGCACACCAAGGTTTGAGCACTTATAACTGCCCTCATTTCCCACTCTCAGGGGGATGAATAAATCTTCAATTGTTTGATACCTGGAGGCCAACCCTAGAAATTTAGTGCTTTGTGAGTTCTTTTTTTAAATGACTTTGGAATAATTCTTAACTCCCCTCTTCATTTGGGATTGGGGAGAAGAATGAATAGAAATAAGCTCTACTGTTGTATGAGCAATAAAAAGATGCTTTTTGAGTATTGGTAATGGGATGGAGTATAAGAAAAGCTACCTCTAGAAAAGAGGTCTCCATTTAAAAAAATTCATACCCATTTCAAGGGAGAGAAGGGGAGAGAGACAGATAAACACAGAAAGAGACACACACATACACACACACATAGGGACAAAGAGATACAGACACAGAAAGAGAGAAAGAGAGAGAGAGAGAGAGAGAGAGAGAGAGAAAGAAAAAGAGAGAGAGAGAGAGAGAGAGAGAGAGAGAGAGAGAGAGAGAATGAGAATTAGAAAGAGGCAAAGGGAGACAAAGATAGACACACAAAGACATAAAGACAGAAGGAAACAGAGATATTCGAATGGAGAGATACACACACACACACACACACACACACACACACAGAGACAGAGAGAAATATAGATTCAGAAAGGGACAGACAGAAACAGATAGGGGGAGGGGGAGAATTCCCTGTGTATATTTATTTTCTTCTTGTAAACGAATGGTAAGATAGGTAATAGGAGAATCAGGGGAGAACATTTTCACAATACTTCTTTCCTGATTCTCCTACCTGACTGCCTGCTCTTTCTCATTCTCCTTTTCTGGACCATCACCCAGCACATCCACATATTTACCAACTCTGTGCATCCCTCACAGCTCTGTCCTGTGCCCTCCATGCCAGGGGTCCTTAAGCTGCAGTTCAAAGAGTGTTATCTCACTAAGTTTTCTCATCAGTTCCCATGGATTCAGCTGCCATATTTAAGCATGTGATTCCTAGATCTATTTATTCATCCCTAAGCTCTTTCCTACCTCCAATCTAACATTACTTCTTGGAATCCTCAATCTGAATGCATTGACATCTCAAACTCAAAATATCAAAAATAGAACTACCCCCCAAAAAAACTCTCCCTTCTTCCTAATATCACTATTAGTGTTGAGGGTATCCATTCCTCCAAATCATCCAAGTCTGTGCTATTTTCCATTCCTCATTTTCATTCCATATATCCAAACAATTGCCAAGTATGGTTGTTTCTGCCTTCTCTGAATTTATATGGTAGTCACTCTGGTGCAAGTCCTCATGATGTCATTCTTGGGCTATTACAATACCCTTCTTATTGGTCTTCTTTCTTCAGTTCACATTTCTCTCCAGCCCAACCTCCACTTCTATGTGAGATCTACCTAAGCACAATCTTGGCCTTGTTATTTCCCTATTCATTAAATTCTGATGCTCCCTATTGCTTCTCAAATCAAATACAAAATCCTCCATTTGGCTTTTAAAGTCTTTCACAACCTAGACTTCTACCTTTTTTCTTCTTCTTTTTAAAATATATATTTCATACCCTTTTACATTCCAACATTCTATTTCTCATCTCCACTGTCTGTCCCTCTGGACTGGAATGCTCTTTCTCAATTCCATTTTCTGGCTCACCTGGCTAGACTTCAAATTCCCATCTTTTGGAAGTGGCTTTTCTCAGGCCATTCCTCCCTTTTCATCTTCCCTACCACAACCTCTATCCATCCCTGCCACTTTTAGAGCCTACCCTCTGAAACTGTCTCCTATTTACAATGTTTATATTCTATATCTATGATATTTTTTGCATGTTGTCTCCCTCAGAAGACTGTGAGCAACCCGAGGGCAGAAACTATGTTTTGGGCTTTCTTTGGATCCCCAGCATTTTTAGCCCAGTGCCTAGAACATAATGTGAATGTACCACATGCATGTTTACTTACTATCTGATTAATTTTATACTAATAAATAAGTACAACACAAAACATTAAAAACATTTGGAAATAACATCAAAATGAAATAATATTTGATACTAGAATCAATAAGAAGCCATTGGTGATTCTTATGTAGGGAAGTGACATTCCTTCTATCTAGGAACACAAATTTGTCAATATCAACCCACCTTCTTAAACTGATGTTTGTGACCTCTATGGGGACTTGTAACTGAATGTGGACGTTGTGAAATTATGATTTATTATGAATAAATGTTTGATTTGAATACTTATTTTGTATACTTATATACTCAAGGTCACATAAAAATTTCTGAGGTGAAAAGCCATCTCTAGCTCACATTTCAGATATTATGAAGATAGAATTGATAAGACTTGACAAATTCACACACACACACACACACACACACACACACACACACACACACGGAGTATTAGGAGCCAAGAATGACCTGAAGTGGGGAAGGTAGGTGGTTAGAATGTTGCTGGTACCATCAACAGTAAAACAGTAATAGGTAAATTTATGTAAGGGTGAATTTTGAAGAAAAGATAAATGAATGACATCTACCTTGAAGATTGTGACCCATTTGTGTTTCATCACCCTTCAGGACTCATTATATATCATCAAAATGAAAGGAAGGGCACTGCCTGGTCATGTAGAACCTGTCCAGGGATGCCTGCCACAGCCACAAAATGTAGGAAATAGTTACTGAAGGAACTTGGTCTGCCACAGAAGTAAGGATGTGTTGTGTGTGTGTGTGTGTGTGTGTGTGTGTGTGTGTGTGTGTGTGTAGTCTCAGGGAAAATAGCACTGGTGAGTGTTAGAATCTTTTACACTGGCTCAGAAGTGTCCTAATTTGGATTTTGTAGAACCTCAAAAGGCCAATGGATAATGTTATGTATGTATGTAGGGCAAGAGGTGTCTAGTAAAGGGGGCACGGTATTACCAGAGACCCCTCCCAGGATCGGCTGTGGGTGGATGGGATGGAATCAATCTATTCCCCAATTGGTTATCCATACCCTTAGGAGGAGAGAAGTCCCTTTGGAGCTTTGGAGGTTGCTATTCTAGAAAGGAATCCAATTTGAAGACTTTTGTGTTTCCTTTCTACCTAGATACCTATAGCCACAGAGAGGTTGTAGCCCTGTGGCCCTGGTCACTGTCCTGCACTTTTGGCTTGCACCATGATATAAAGGTCTCCTTTCCAGGGAGGTTGTCTGGGGGATGCTCCTTGTCACCTACCTCACTGCTTAGGCAGTCCTTCCCATCCAGACCATCAACAAAGACTCATAAATCCCACAACTTACCGAGTCTTGCCAAGTTTCTTTCCTGGCACTCTTGACAGTGGAGCCTCATGCCAAAGCTTTTAAAGCCCACCTATGAGGATACCAGATGCGCCAGCATCCATACCAGTTCCCTCCCTTGCCCATCTTACACATTCTCTCATCCCCTAAGATTCCCTCCCCCAGCTTTAGAAAGAGGTACCACACCAAGCTGAAGAGGGACATGGAACACTTTTTAATGTCAAGTCAGAGACAACCCCCTCCCTCCCCCAGCCCCGAATCCCACCTTCCCTCATCACATCCAGGACCCCTCCCAGAGGCTTCTCTGCTTTCCAAGCTCCCAGAAAAAAAGGTGACCTAAAAATGTCATTTTCTTCCATTTCATCCACAAAAAAGGAAATAAAAATTAAATTAAATGAACCAAGAGAGCTAAATTCTCCAGTGGCCACAAGGGTATAACAGATTCATTCCCACACAGGGCTAAAGCAAGTAGTTACTTTTTTTTTCTTTCTCTCTCTCTTTTTGTCCTGTTGGTTGGTTCTTGTCAGTACCCTAGAAGGTAATCAGAAAATGCCACCTGTGATGGCTTTCACTTCACAGACCCATACTCAGAAAGAGATGCTGCATCTGGTTAGTTTTCTTTTTCATTTGTTTCCTTTTTTTTTTTTAACTTTCTATAAATGTCTCCGACATGTAAATAACCCAAGAAAATAAAAAAGGCAGGAATTGATTACACAATTACCAGTAAACTCTATCATCTCTTAGGAAGACCAACACACAGCTAACGCCATATACAGCATGCAGTAATGTCTGAGAAAGGACCCTGCAGAGAAAGAAAATGACTAGTACTCTAATAACAAAAAAGGTATGTGTATATATATGCATATACATATATAATATATATGCATATATATGTATGTATCATTAAAAGAAGCATAGCTGACAAACTCATCATACAATGGAGATCACTCTTTCCATTTCTAAACAGTTTGTAGATAGCATAGTTACTGTATGCGTTAAACGCTGAAGTAAGGATGAGAAATCTGTAGCGCTGGTAGAGATGTTGGTTAAATCACTTTTTGGTGGATGTGCTGAATCCTCACCAGTTGGCTAATACCTGGTGCTATGCTCCACCACTTGTAAACCTAGTTAAGAACACTATTTATCTTTAATGTTTAATAAACATACTTTCTCTTTCACCTCTTTTTGCATGTTTTTTTTTAAAGTTTTCTTTTGTTTTTGCACTAACAGTTCTAGGTTCATATCAGAAAATATAATTAATAAAATTAATAATGAATCAGAATCCCTTATTATCCATGATGTCCATGTAGTAAAATGAAAAACACGTAACCATATATTTCTTCTTGTTTTTTGCGGGATCATTGTTGTCAATGGGTTGTTTTGCAGATTTTTTTTCTTTTGCTTTTTCATCACACATAATGTCTGTGAAGAGGTCCTCCATAGGAACATCTGGGTCTGCATATCTGGATCTACCAGTAGAGTTTAGGATAGCTAACTCAGAAGTCTTCAGTGGTGGATGGGGGACATCAGAATAGGAAGAGCAGCTGACCCTTTGCCCACCATGGAAACAAAGAGGCCACACAATGCAGCGTGCAGGTGGGTCCAAAGCCAAGTGTGCACTCATAATTTGGGGCTAAAGAAAAGAAGCAGTTGTGCCTAAATATCTCCAAGGCAATTTCCTTCCCTCCCCATTCCCAGTTGCCCTTTCCCTTAGATTTTTTTTTATCACATTAGACTTGGTTTATCTTAATTTCATTTAATTCTTTAAAAAAAAAAAACTTGTATGCTCTTTTTGCTGCTGTTGAGTTGGTGGTTGCAGGTGGTGGAGGCTGCTCCCCAATGGGGAAGTGACACTCACATCAAAACTTAAGCAACAGATGCAAGATGAGAAGGGGTAAGAGCCAAATGCAACCAACTCTCCTTGATGTCCCATTGTTCACTTCGCTGACTGCGCCAGGGGCTGTGGGAAGAACATAGAGTATTTTTAGAAGCCTAATTTAAATGGAGAAGGAAATACTATCACAGACCCAAATTTGAGTTGGGAGCTCACGTTTGAGCATTGGCACTCCCAAATGTGATTCCCACTACTCTAGCACAGCTTCTGAGACAAGCTTCTCATGAATCCTACTGTTCTATAGGTTGCAAGGGTGTAACCAGACTTGGGGGGGACAATTCTTAGAGTTGTAGCATTTATACCTGATAAGGTCCCTAAAATCAACGAGTTTTACCCCAAACTCCAATTTCCATATAAGGAAGCTATCTCAAATTTGCTTGTGTTAACTTGCATTACTCCTGAAAATATATTGTCCCTGAAAACTAAAAGTGTGGGATTTAGTAAAATGGTTACGATAGGGTTGGCAGCTGCTGAAGTCTTAATATGGTTGATCTAGTGAAAAAGGAACTCAATTACCTTTAACCCTACCCTCCAGAACAATTAATGATGATCATCAGAGACCACCCATAGCCCCATCACTGTTCTCTTTATTTCTGATAATTTAGGCCATCTTAAATATTCACTTAACCACCCAGCTGCCCAACCTGTTGTCTAGAGAAAGACCTGTTGAAAAAGCCAATCTGTCTTCCTGCTGTTGCTGCTGCCAAAGTCTCCTCTGAGGACATTCTATCAATCACCTTCTTATAGATCAGTCTACCAGGACTCCACCAGGAACATTTGGCTGCTTCTCCATCTGGAGAAAGCAATGCTGACAGGAAGGTAGGGGCTAATCCAGATAGAAAATGGGCCCAAGTCAGCAGAACAGTCAAAATTCTTGTAATTACTCAAGATATATTTGAAACAAGGTACAAAAATGCTGCTGCTATAATTTATGTTATAATTTAGGTCTGAAGAGGACCAAGTTACTACTTTCAATTCCTTCAACTTCACAGATGCCCCTTTGAGAGAATATCAAAAAAGGAGGGAAATGACTGAGTTTAGATTCTCTAGTTGATCCCTTCTTCCCCCTGTCTCCTTCACACATTCACACTCACGCACCCACACATGCCACTCAGAAACATAAACTTGCCAACTCCTTCAGCTGTTGTACCAAAGATGCTCATGAACATATCATGAACATATACTTTTATCATTCTGAGAAAATATAGATACTCAAATAATTTCTTAGTGAACTAGGGTAAATTCTTCAGCTAAGATCCTCCTCCCTATCATATCAGAATAAATGAATATCCCAAAGGCATATCAAAGGAATGTACAAGATGAGAGCCCTACTGGTATCAGTATCTGGGCTTTGGGCTTTGGTTAATATTGGCCAAAACATGACCAGTCTACATATCTGAGGGACTAACAGAGACTTTTCAAGCTGTGCATCAGTGGTTCTGTCAATATGACTTCACTTCTAACTTTAATCCATATAATAAACTTTCAGTTCTCTGGGGGAAACTCCATATCCAGCAAGAAATACTGGTCTTGTACTAACCAAGAATCTTATTTGAGATAGTACATGAACCAAGGATTTGGCAATTGGGAGAATTTTTTTCCCCTTGAAATCAATATATAATAGTAATAATTCCATTTGACAATCACAGCATCAATATGTGATGAGTAGTAAAGAAAAAAGATCATTATCCTCATTTTACAAATGAAACTATTAAGGCCCAATTACCCAGTTTAACACTGCTATTAAATGGTTGAATGGACCACAAATCAATCAATTGATCAATTAGCAAATATTCATTAAGCACTTATTATGGTGCCAGGCACTGTGCCAAATGCTGGGTTCAGAAAGAGAAGCAAAAGACAGCCCCTGCCCTCGAGGAACTTACAATAGAAATTTAGTGTTCTTTCTATCATAATATAGCTGCCTCTGCCTTTCCCTCTGGCACTTCCTTTGGTTTACCATTCTGCAAAAAAGGACAGCATGAAGCATTTTTCACAAGTCCCTATAGGTATAGAGCCATATTGCCCTAGTAGGCAACTAATTTTATGTGGATCTGTGGATTCAGTGCTATGGGGAACTACCAGTTTGGAAAGGCTCCAAAAAAGATGATCAGTTTTTTTGTAATGTACAGTCTTAAAGAACTATTGAGTAAAACTATTCAGTGACTTGCCCATGATCACATAGGTCCCTCCTATGCCACATAGCCAAAGATATTTTCTGGAAGTGTTGCCCATAAATCAAACCCTATTTGACTTGCATTCTAGTTTTGGTGATGTAGTAATCATCAATTCTGATTAATCCTCAAAGTGGCTCTTAGTATTTGAATGATTCAGGGACTTATATTTAAAGAAATACTGCCATAAAACTTTTAGTAAAATCCCTTTATGGTATAACAATATACATCTTCCTGCATCTTTGCAAAGTAACTTTTAGTGATTATATATTAGATTTTTATAAACTAAAGCATGTATCCATTGTAGCTCTGGGCAAACTCTATTCTACCAAAATAAGTCTCTTTTGCAGATTCTGAAAAGAAGAAGCTAAGATAACTGCTATAAACAAAAAAAAAATTATTTACTAAAGTGTAGATGAAGAAAATTTTGAGAAAAAGTTGACCAAGTCATCTTAGAATTAGAAAATTAGGATGCATCTTTTGCAGAGAATAGATTTAAAAGAATTTAGGGAAAAGATAACTAATGTCTGAAGGTCTAGAATTCTGCAAAAAAAAAAAAAACTCAACATGAACTCAAGATACATGGTATTCATTGAAGAATAAAATCCCAATGATGCAAATGATTCAAATGAGGAAGGAAAGTAGATGCTATCTAAAGAGCTTTGTTTTTTTTTTTTTAAATAAATTTACAGCATATGAAAACTAAGGAAGCCAATGGATGAAAACTTCAAAACAAAGTCCCTGTCCTTTAATCTTTACAAATGGCTAACACTAGAAAGAGCTAAGACTTAAAATAAATGCTACTCACAAGAAACAAAAGGAATTTTTCCTGTTTTGCTAAACCCAGGTAGAGGTAAAAGGAAAAAAAAAAACAAAAAAAAAATCTAATTTTCAAGAGTTATAGAGGAGATTCCTGTACACTCAGAGGTAGCACTATATTGCATTTAGGCTCCTTTCCATATATGGATTTTTGGATATAACTACTGCTTGGAGTAGATGGGATGATAATGATAGAAAACAGAGAGAAGGTACCACTGCTCAATTTTTATTTTGGTTCTTTATTCTTCCCAAAGAGTGTAATCATCTGATTGAAAAATATGGCCCCCCAAAAAATGTTTTTACAGGGAATCGAAGTTCATTTAAAATAAGAAAATGTTAAAAACGTGTTCTAATAACCAGAAGATGGAAAAATGATTTTCAAAAGGAGAGAGAAGATGAGAATTAGTGAAAAAGAGAGAGACAGAGACAGAGACAGAGAGAAAGAGAAACAGAGAGAGAAAATTTTTCATACTCTTATCTGGTAAATCTGAAAAATTCTAAGCAAACTTAAGCAATGATCAATAAGAGATAGCATGTATTCTTCAAAAACAAGTTGTATCAGAATGAATGATTTTTTAAAAATAAAGTTAATAGACTGTTAGATCAGACATGGCAAATTATATGGTACAGCAGGTAAAGCACCAGGCTTAGAATTAGGAAGACCTGAGTTGAAATCTGGCCTTGGGTACTCACTACCAATGTGACCTTTGGCAAGTCACTTAACCTTGTTTGTCTCAGTTCCTCATCTATAAAATGAACTGAAGAAGAAAATGGCAAACCACTTCAGTATCTTTACCAAGAAGACCCTAATAGGATCACAAATAAACCTTCACAACTGAAATGAATGAACAATGACAGACCAGGGCACTGGCATAATAATTTTCACCCTATCTTTGTGGGCAAGGTTATAGTTAGGAGACTTCTGAAATGGTTAAAAGACTAGTACTAAACAGTGGTGTTTAATATTGCCTAGAAAGATATATCTAGTAGATCATCTTCATGGTCTTCTTCTTGTCAGTGAATAAGATGAAGAAATAACTGATATATCTATGAAATCTGTAAATGACAAAAAGCTGGAAAAATAACTAATCTATTGAATAATAGAGCCATGATATTAAAAAATATGGATATCATTCAATGAATCAAATTTACTAAAGTGAAATTTCGTTTGGATAAATTTAATGTCTTATAGTTAGATATTTAAAAATAACTACACAAGGTAGAGATAAAATTTCTATACAACAGTTCACACACAAAAAAGATCTGGGAGTTTTATTTAAAATTATAAATTTAGTAAGAGACAACTACGTGACATGACAATCAAAATCTAATTCAATTGAAGGCTTCATTAATAGAAGCATCGTGCCTATAATAAGGGAGGTGATAGTACTATTGTATTCTGAAAGAGATTTTGCTCTGTTTTGCACTTCATTTTAAGAAAGATTCTGACAAGGTGGATTATATCCAGAAGAGGGCAACAGGATGTTGAGAAGATTATCAACCATGTCATTTGTAATGCAGCTAAAGAAATTGTCAGTGTTTATAGTTTAGAAAAGAGGAAATTTAGAGGGTACATGATAACTGTCTTTAAGTAGTTTAAAGATTGTCATGTGCAAGAGTGAATAAACTTGTTTTGTTTGCGACAGTATATAAAGCTAGGAATAATAAAGATCTAAAATGTCAATATAAGGGGGAAACAATTTTTAATAGAATTGTCTAAAAGTAGAATGGGCTTCTGTAAGAGAACTAGAAGGCTCATAGTGACCAAAGATTTTCCATTGGAAACTGGATGCCCACACATCAGGGGAAATTATGGAAGGGATTCCTTCTCACGTATAGATTGGATGAAATGATCTTTAGCTCTTTCTTTCTAAATATAATAGTCTCTGATTCTACATATTCATTTTTTATCCATTCTATAAAAGATCCACTCTTTAGGGACCATAAGATTTAGTTGTTTTTTCTAGTCAAATGATGCCATAAATGTCTTTGGATTCATTACTATGTTTCTTGTTCAGGTCTGAGGCTAAGAATCATTTTTTAATTATATGAACTCAAAATATATGAGAGTATGGATTCCATATCTGGTTCTGAGAAAAGCTATTGATCAAGTCTACCATTATTTCATGTACACTGAACAAGTTAGATTTTAAATTTGCCCTACAGAGTGAATGGCATAATGGATTGAATTGCTAAGCTACATTGGTAAAGGGAGTTTCTTCTCTAGAACTATAAACTACAGTTTATATATACTATAAACTCATAAACCAAAAAGGAAAAACAAAGCAAACAAAAATCTTCAAAATAAAATGAAATTCCTACAAACACATATTTGGAAAGAAAAACCATTGTTCGAGACAAGTTTCTATCAATAATACCTTTCTTTTTGTTTCAGTCTCTGTTTCTCTCTCACAAACAAATGCATGCACACAGACACATGCACCCACTTACACACAAAACTATCTCTGAGATAAAGTTTATGCCTCTTGGTCTTTGGCAGTGACAGCCTTTACAACAGTGAGTGGATATAATGGAATCTATAAAACAATGAGAGAACAAATGGTAACTCCCAATTCTCTGGACCCTGCTTTCCCTTCTTGCTCTTTTGCTTCTCATGGAAGATTGAGCAGACAAATGAAACCGTCTTTGGGGAAATCCCCCAACTAGTTGTGCACACAGTGTGTACCATTCACAGGAGGGAGCACCTTGGTCATCATGTAAAGAAAGGCTGAAAACCATGTTTTCAGGATAGGGAGTCTAACATTGTGGGAGGCAGTTCTTAGGCTGGCAAATGCCCCCTACTGAAGGCATACAATGACCCAGTAGGAGGTTGCCAGGTGTGCCTTTTGGACTACTCTTTCCCTTCTATGTTCTCTTTCATTATTATGTCTATCAATGCTCCTTGTGGCTCCATCCCCCACTGGGATCCACCATAAAGAGTCTGCAGGAAAGAATCTTGACCTGTCGGGTTTAAAAAAAAAAAAAAAGCTGTCATAAAGGGGGGAGGGAGAATTCTGTTATAAAGAAGAAAAATAACAGCTTTCTCCAAATCTCCTTAAAATTCTTCATTTCTACACCAAATTCCCTGAACTACATTTATCCTGGACCATACTTTACCTTATACCCTATACCCTATACTTTCACCTTTTCCCTTTATTCATAATTGAAGAAATCCACTAAACAAAAAAGAAAGAGAAAGCCATGATTAACCTGTGGAATAGAAGATGAAGTTGGAATAGAGATAGTGGTTGTCTTCTAAGTATCTAAAAAATCATATGAAAGAGAAATTAGATTCATACTATTTAGTCCCAGAGAAGTGGGAGGTAGTGGTGGAGAGACAAAGATCATCTCTATAAAAAGAAAACTTTCTAAGAGTTAAAGTTGTCTAAAAGAAGAAAGGAACTGTTTCCTTAGTCACTGAGTTTTGCATCACAGATCATCCTTTAATCAGAGACAGGATGCTTACTAGGTTACGAGTGTTATAGAAAGAATTTATGTTCAAATAATCAGTGAATAGCTTGCAACTCTAAGATTCTGAGTGATAGCCGTCTCTTTGTCCAGGTGAAGTTATTCCATATATTTTCTTGAGGTCACCTCTGAAGTCATTTCCAATATATTTTGCAAAAATAAATTATTCTTTTTCAGGCACAGAGCACAGACTTCAAGGAATAAGCAAGAAAGGTACAAATATATTAGAAAACACTGGGCATTTGGCTGTTCAGAAAATAAGATAAAAGAGAATACAAAGAGGTTGGCAGGCTATTACATTCTTTACTTCTGTGACTACCATCAAAGAAATTAATGACTGGAGTTAGCACAATCAAATTTTATCTTTGAAAATAATTAGACTATGCCCATCAGATGGGGAATGACTGAATAAACTATATGAATGCTATGGAATATTGTTGCTTTATAAGAAACAATCAGTAAGATGATTTCAGAAAGACCTGGAAAGACTTCCATGAACTGATACTAAATAAAGATGCTAAGTTCTATTAAGTGAAGTAGAACCAGGAGAACATAGTACATAGCAACAAGATTATGTGATGAGCATCTCTTATGGATGAGGTAACTCAGACCAATTCCAATAGACTTGTGATGGAGAGAGACAGATGCATCCAGAAAGAGAATTATGGAAACTAAATGTGGATCACAACATAGCATTTTTACCTTTTTTGTTGTTGTTTGCTTGCTTTTTTTTTTCCTTTTTCCTTTTTTTTCCTTTTTGATTTGATTTTTCTTGTGCAGCATGATAAATGTGAAAATATTTATAGAAGAATTGCACATATTTCACCTATATTAGATTACTTGTTATCTAGGAAAGGGAGTGGGGAGGGAAAGGAGGGAGAAAACTATCTTTGCATATATTTTGTAAATAAAAAAACTATTATTTAAAAAACTAAAGACAAGAAAGCAAAATTCCTACCTAGCTGGTACCTTAAATGGTTCCATAAAAAAGAATTGTCACAGAGTTTTATGAATCTCCAAAGCTGGAATAGTCTTTAATGGTAACTGGAATATAAGCCCAAACTTTTTTCAGATGATATAGTTAAGATATCCTTGACAAATAGTGGATAGTCCTCCCTTTGCATTCCTCTCCTTGAATACTCATCTAGAAGCCACTGCCTTGCAGATATAGGGAAATCCCAATAGACTTACATTGTACCAACACAAAACCTTATAACAAAGTGCTCTAAAAACATGGGGTGTCATATGTAGCCAGCTGTCAAAAGGTAGAATCTCTCCAGAAGGTAAACAGGCATGTTTGAAGTTTTCTAACATTTTTAGAAACAAAATGTTGGGGGTAAGAACAAAAAGAAAAGGGGGGCAATAGTAACTTTATCTATCAAGTAGTTTTGTGCCATGAGAACATGACCCACCTAAATTCTTCCTTGCCCGACTTGTACAATGTGTGACATTTTCCAGGGCCTATTATCCAAGGAGATAAACCTTGCTCAGTAATATTATGATTCTAGAAGCCTCTCATAACTTCTGCTAGATATAGCTGATGAGCCATTTGATTTGCCTAGTAGCAGAAGGCTATGATTGTTCATCCAAGCTTGCCACCTGTACAGCATAACTGTAAGTGTTGCTAATATTATGTTAAGTGTAGCAGCCCACAGATTTTCATTACCAGACCAGTCAGAGATCTTTACAATAATTATGAGCACCAGAGGCCAACAGAAACATCTGGTAATTATGAGGACCTTAAAAAAAGATGAGTTTTAGCCAATTGACTCGCACAAGAAAATCCCTCATTTTTATCCCATCCCAAAGCCATTTCCCTCCCCACCATCCTTAGATATGAAAAGAAACAGAAAAAAGAAAAGGAAACACTGTGAAGCAGCATGCAGAGGCAAGTTTGAGAGTTTTGCTCCAAAGCACTCAGGATTAAGAAAAGAGGGCAATCTGGAATATAGATCAGATAGGAAGATGATCTGGAAGCAAAGAAATTATATTAGTATAGCAAGATCAGTTAAGCTCCTATGAGAAAGCTAAAGCCCAGTCATAAAGTTGGGGAAAGGCTAAAGGTATTCCTGAGGAATACCTTGTTCGTTAGGAACAAGAAATCCAGAAGATTGAAGAAGGATTAGTCTATATGAGCTCATGGAAAGTCTGAGTTTCAGGAAGTGTTTCCACATCCCAAGATTAGCTCAGGCAGAGAGCAAAAGAAATGAAGTTGTGAAGAGAAGAGGTTGAATATAGTTGCAGAGATTTGCCGTGACCCCTCCTCCCGCTCCGAGGCAGTGACTGCCTAAGAAAGAAGCATACTAACCTTTCCAAGGTGTCATGGCTGTAGTTTTCTCTTCTAAAAAATTAAAAACAATCCACTGTTAAAGTAGAAAGAGATTATTTTGTCCTTAGATGAACTCTTTGGGGAAAAGCTTTCTTAAGTCATACCAGACTTCATTTTTCTTTCTTGCCTCAAATGCATAGATAATGAATGACCAACAACAAAGCCCTTTTGCACACTCTCCTCAGGTTTATTGGGGTTAGCCAGATGTTGGGGGAATGGGAAAGTGATGTTAGATGAAAGAGCTTTTATATTAGACTATCACTGATTCAGATCTTAGCCTATAACATCTCTTTGTAGTGTGTTAATGATAGGAACCTAATACATATGACTCTCTTCCTTTAATGAAGAATATTAGTGGAAGATAGTGAGTTGTTACTGGGGAATATACAGAGGGAAGGCTTTGGAGAAGAAAAGACCAGTCAGTTAAGCTGTGAAATGTATTCTGATACAAAGCTAATTTGTTAGGACAGCCAGAGTAGCCGCAAACCCAATGGCTTCAGTAGGGTCATTGCCTTCAGGATTCCCAGAAGGTCTAAAGAGGCCCTGTCATAGTACAGTTTTAACCCTGTGATTTTGAGACTGATGATGATGAAGAGAAAAATAGAAATTTATAGGAAAGAATGTCCCAAACTTTATCCCTATGATACAGGATAACTAGAAAGTTTTGGTGAGTAGATGGATGGAGGGAATGAATGCATGGTAAAGAAGAGGAATTTCTTTTTTTGATCGTGCTGGAAATGTGACATGTGAATACTTGAGAGACAATCTTTCTCTGCTTATTTCTGATCATTTTAATAATGGCTAACTCCATAGGAAATACCAGAAAGGTACATAGGTCACAGTAGGTGACAGATAACTAAGTGGTAGAATCAGACAGAGAATCCAGGTCTGAATTCTGTGTCAAGTTTTGTGACCCAAGGCAAATCAGCCAACCTGTCTGTGCTTTCACTCCTCATCTGAAAAAAAGTGAGGGATTTGGATTTGTGGATCTTTAAGGTTCCTTAAAATCTAGGAAAGCATTTCAAAAAAGAAAAAAGCTAATATTGTATTCCATATTCAAAAAGTGGAGTGAGATTGAAGAAGAGACTTAAAAAAAAAACTTGGGTTCTTCTTAATCAGGAGTTTTACTTTTCCCCTGAAAGCTCTAGCTTGAGAGAATACTTGAGAGAAAGGTAAAATTCTTTAATGTCTACTGAGATTAGGAAAAACAGTAATTATTTTTGTCTCTGACTTTCCTCTAATTGTACTAGGGCTAGTTTAAGTAACAATGTTATAGTTCCATCAGCTAAAAAGAGTTTCTTCTGGAAAAATTAAACCATTGACAGAAAATTCCTCTTCATATCTACCCTAATCTCCTCATGCTATAGTTAAATCTGTTTCTTTTGGTTGAGACCTCAGCAAAGAGGAATGGTAAATGATGGTTATCAGAAACTATACAATATTAAACTTAAGTTCTGTTGGAATGTCTAAAGCTCCAGAAATGTGAGGATCTTTGGGGCTTCTGAGCCAGTTCTGGTCATCTGTAAAGGCTATGAATGACATTTTGGCTACTAAGAAGGCATGAGGCTGGCAGATCAAACATTCATTCTCTTGCCAAGAATGTGAATGAATTATAATTGCAACCTTCTCATTAGCTACAAGATGAAGCCAAGCTGGGGGTTGGGAGGAAGACACAGGCAAACACACACACACACACACACACACACACACACACACACACGAAAATAAAAACAAGGCATCCTGAAATAAACCTCTCGTCCAGAATAATGCTGAATTGGATGGCAGTCATGCTTTCACAAAGGGAACTCTTTCTACTTCCTTTCTAATCCTGGAAGATAATTTCCAATTTACAGTTTAGTTCAAGGATGGTTGCAAAAATGAAAAGCCCCCAAATCTTGCTTCATGTCAAGATAGCCATATCTCCAGGAAAAGAACCAACTTATATAATGCTAACACATTTGCCAAAGAAATGCTAACTGCTAGAGTGTCGGGTCCAATTAACTTTCCTCATTCTTCCATGGGGAGGCCCTGATAATAACTCCTGACTGTAATTATGTCCATGGGACATACGGAGTTTACTCTGGCCCCAGATTCTCTAATAAATTGGTTTGATGGTCACCACAAGATTTCCACGCATTAATCAGGAGACCTTATTCTGCCTGCTGTTACCATCAAAGTTAACTTAATGCCTTGGGGAGAAGGGACAAAGGGCCAATGTGATGATGAATACATAGTGAAGACCCCAGAAAACTTACCTGCTGGAGAATCTGACTGGTAAAATTATTTCATAATTTTTTATATAATGCTCAAGAAATCTTGTACCACCAAATACTAATGTGAATGTATAGTTCACAATGTGTTGTATTTGTGTAGGGGACAGTGAAGAATGAGAAAGTGAGGAATTGAATACTCTTATCAAGAATAACCTAGTTTCACTAGGGCATTGAGCTGTAAAACCACCTGGAGTTGCACAGAAAAAGCTTTGCCTTCTGGGAGCCTCTCTGATCCATATTCAGATAAATCTATGTCATACTTCCCAAATGAGATGAACATAATTTGAAAGTATCCTTGAAGAAAACCATGACTCTCTAATATTTCAAGGCTTCTAAAAAATAACCAATAAATATAACTATACCAAATAAGGCAAATTCTACAACATAAAAAGCTGGTTAAAAATGGTATGTAGTGGAGAGAGTATTGGACTTGTAGATAGGTAAATCTAGATTCAAGATAGGAAAAAAGGAAGATATTATTAAGTACCTAATATGTGTAGGCACTGTGCTAAATGTTTACAAATAGTGCCTCATTTCCTAGTTCTGTGTACATGAATAAAGCACTTAAACTTTGCTGTGCCTCAGTTTTTTCATTTTTAAGTGGGGATATTTACCTTACAGAGTTGTTGAAAGGATAAAATAAGAAAATGTACATAAAGCCTTTTGCAAGCCTTAAAATATTATATAATATTATTATCCTCTCTTCATTGAGCCCTATTATTAAAGAGGAAAGAGTATTGGAAGATTCAAATTTACATCCAGATTCTACAACTTAGGAATAAGTAGTATGATAATGAATAAGTCATTTTACCCTCTCTGAAATCCAATTTTCCTCATCTGTAAAATGTCGAAAATAGTACTTATGCTACCCGTCTCATGGAGTTGTCATGTAAAAAGCCCTTTGTAAAATTTTAGAATGCTAATAGAAATGGGAGTTCTTGTCAACCTCCTTCCAGTCTTATTTCTATATCCCCAGGATTCTTACTATTATCCATTCCCCATTCTCAGGAAGGATTCTGGAGGTAGAAAGGGGAAGGGAATATTTAAAAGATAATAGAACTTTGGTGCTGAAAAAGATCCTGAAATTCAGCTTATCCTTTTCCCATTTATGCAGACAAGGAAATTGAGGCCAAGTTAAATAACTTACTCACATTCACCTAGTTAGTAAGTTAGTGGGAGGGTCAAGAGGGGATTCAAGGTTTTCTTACTCTAGTCCACCATTCACTGTACAAAGTTTTATTTTCTTATACTTTAACTGAAAATATTCTTTGAGTATTTCTGAGACCACACTGGATCTGAATAATACTTTCTAGAAACCAAAGACTTTAAAGGAGCTTTCAAAACTTCCAGATAGTAAGCTTAGGGAATGAGTTATGTGTTCAGAATTAATTTATTTACCTTAGGCAAACCCCAAACCTCTACAGGAGCAAAACAAGCAGCTTCCATCTGCTTGGCTGGTTCATCTCTTCAACCTTCTTCTACATAATTCTATATTTAACCTTTGCTCCTCAAAAGTCATAAATTTTACTCTTTCATCTTTCCATCCTATGTACCAGTCTCCACATGACTGCAACATATACAAAGATCTACCCCAAATCCTGAATCTCTCCATCAATCTCCCTGTCTTTTTATCACACCTTTCCCCTTCTAGTTTCTTCCTCTGATTCTTCTCTTTTTGTTCCTTGATCCCTGTAGTCTGTAAATCACTTGGGATGCTGGATTTGTTTGTTTGTTTTTATTTTTAATTTTATTTAATTTGAATTTGACTTAAATTTAAATTTAAGTTTTATTTTGTATTCCCACCAAGACAAAAGGGTGAGTGAATGAACAAGAACACCAGATTCTCTCTACTTCCATTCCCTTATAAAACAGTCTTTTTTTATGGCCTTTGGCCCTTGGACAAATAATTTAACATGCATGCACATCAACACACACATACACGCACTCTTCAGACGTTTCTCATCACAGCAGATTCACCCTTTGTGTTTATTGTAGATCCAGTGTGTAGCTGAGGTTAATGATCACCTACCCTCAGAGATTAGGAGGCCAAGCAAGAGTTCAAGCAGGACTTAAATGACAGAGGGGAGGGGCAGAGAGATGCAAGAGCCATGCAAGGGAAGTGGAAAGAAAAGGAGAGGGAGAAAGAGATGAGAGAATGAGTTAATATACCCCTTACAACCTCAGGAGGAGGGGAACCTTACCTCTCAGCTGACATCCTGAGAGGAGGGGAATAAAGACAAATCGCAATGTCTGTCTCTTATTGATTTGGACGCTTTTTTGTTTGTTTGCTTTTTAAGAATTCAATTGAATAATGATTTTTTTTCCTAGCCTCCCCTTGGAGAACCTGGGTGTGAACAAACCATTGAGACTGATGCGTTTGTCTGAGCCCAAGAATCTTTGTGGAATTTTTTTCAATTCTTCCATAGACATTGTGCTTCTGAACCTAATGGTGAGATGCTGTCAGCAGTCTCCTGTCCAGCAATTGCTTAGTTCTCTATTTCAGAATTGTCAAGTGCCTCACTATCCCCTACTGTTTCCCACTTATTTCTCCTTTTTTCCTCAGGTTCATTTTTTTCTGGACCTGAGAAGAGAAGGCTATTTCTTCTTTTTCCTGTTCCCCTTCCTGTGGCTCTGCTGGCACCAAGCAAAATAACAACAATAATTATAGAAAGGAAAAAAAAAAAGAAAAGTGATACGCCTGAAAATGGAGCTTCCCTGGATTTCCCACCAAGCTCCCTGTAAATCCCTCTGATAACCTTCCATCATCCTCCATGCAATCACATATGGGGGATCCCAGGCTGTGGCAGGGCAGGGGAATGGGAGCTTAAGGGAGAGGAGGAAGAGGAGAAAAGGGGACAACATAAAGCAAGAGCAATACTGACCTTGAAACAAAGCTGAGCTTGTGGGCTCATTAATTTCTAAACCAGGTGAGGGAAAGATGGAAGAGAAAAATGAAAACACAATATATATTTATATACAGTACCTATATATTAATTATATATAGTTTGTATACTGCCTCACAAACATGTTGAATAAAAAAGGAATGGCATGGTGTGAGGCAAGAGGAGACAGCAAGGATATGAAAAATGAACAAAATGCAGCATGAGAAACAACAAGCATATTACACAAAGTTGTAGCTTGGCATTCATTCCTGCTTGGAGAGAACACTCTCCACTCTTTGCCACATCCCTCTCCCCATTAGTGCAAATGGGTTTGCCCTTCGCTTTGGTTGGGCTGGGGATGATGAGCTGGTGGCAAAGGGCCATGGCCCCTGTGTGGCGTCCCTTCCTACCTCTACTCAATCCCCCACCCGAGTGGTGACCAAACTTTAGGGATCCCACAGGCCCCTTATTCCAATTCTCCTGGCTGAAGTGTCTGGGAGATGTCTTCCAGAGACAATGACATTCACTGTCTTGGGAACAGATCTCCAGGATTCCCTTACAAAATACCTAGCCCCTAAATTGGTTCGTGCATTCAGAAGCCACCCCTTTCACAGGACAGGGCTGTATTCTGGGCTGACGGCCATGAAGGGAGGCTACACAGCAACTGTGCCCCTTTGCTGCCCACAGGGGAAGCATGCCATTGTCCAGATCAGGTAGGAAGAGGCTTTGGTTTATGAAGGAATTGGCGGTGAGATGGCTGTAACCTGGCTGGCTTGCTGGGATGCTGCGAGGGGAAAAATTACACAAAAACTTCATAGAAAGACTACGACATTTTCCTGAAATGAGATGCTGTTTCCCAAGCTTGCATCCATTCATTTGATGATATAGGAGTAGGACTCTTTTGGGGGTAATAAGCAACATGGGAATTTCCTAGGTGCATCTACACTGATATTTCCTTGAACTAAGCCTGTGTGTTTCCTAAGGAGTTCAAGATCCAACCACAACACTATTACTGGCACTAGCCTTGGTGCAGAAGACACTCACACTCATGAAACAATATAGCATAAAATCACATTGAAAACACAATGGAACAGAGTCCTTTTGAAAAGTCATCAAGGACGTGTCCCAAAAGAACAGGCCCCATGTGTAAATATGGGTTATGCACTTGTAGGGAGGAGAAATGAAAGGGTTGGTAAAATCTTTAAAAAGAAAGGAGATATTTTTGTATATGTTGAAGACACTTTGTTTTCTATAATCAAAGACAAACTCCTCTATTTGATATTTAAAGCTTTCCCCAACTAGGTTTATTATAGATTATTTTCCTTTGTGTATTCTTGGTCTAGCCAAGTTAGCCTTCTTGCTGCCCCTCACATATGACATTGCGTCTTTTGTTTCAGTGCCTTTGCATAGGCTGTCTGCAGTGTTAAAATATTATCTCTTCCCTCTTCTGCCTATTAAGTCTTTAAGATCCTTCAAAGTTTAGCTCAGATGCTACTCCCCATATTCTCTTTGAGGTCTTTTCTGGTACTCCCAGCCATTAATGCCTGCCCACTGGCCTGCCAGCATTTATTTTCTAAATGCATACATATATTTACATATATATGTCTCTCTCTCTCTATATATATATATATATCTATATATATATACATGCATATATATTTACATATATATACACACATATATACATGCATATATATATACATACATACATATATATATATATATAAAATCTGTCCTATGAATGTAGGCTCCTTAAAGGCAGGGACTATTTCTTTTTTTGACTTTACACATCCAAAGGACCAAGCACAGTTCCTAGCACACCATGTGCTTGTTTAATGGTTAAGGGAAAACTATATTCATCTGTATCTCCTCTTTTAAGTGATCATACCCCCATAATTGGAAAGAAAGGAAGTTGACCTAAAAAGTTGCTGAATATATTACAAAGTCTTGCCTTTTCTGACTTAGAGGATTTACCAATACTGAGAAGGGGCTACCTTCTCAGGGGTTAAAAATTTAAATGCAGTAAAATGAATAGCATAGAGATGAATACTGTGCTTCTGGATCTTGGAGATCCAGACTAAATGGACACCTTCCTGAGGTAAAACAATAACATGCACTGGAGATTATTAAATTTCAGCTTCCAGACCCAGATGAAAGGGATGATTAGTTTTTGAAATCTAAATATTCATCTCATTGATGGATTGATAAAAGGAACTAGAATTACTAAGAAAATAGGCACTATCTCCCATGGTCTGGAGAGAAACATTGCTAAGTATTTCTAGTTATTTTGCTTTGATGGACTCATTCTGGATATCCTTCATAATAAATAAGCTGGTTCTAACTCAAGATAGCTAAAGTGTAGGAAATGGTTAGGGAAAAGAGATAATATGCCTCCATAGAGGCAGCATTTAGCCTTGGGGATCTCCAAAGGGAGGATCGTGACCCCTGGAATGAGGGATCCACTGAACTCAGCCAAAAGGCTGGGCTGAGAACTTTGTAGATTATGCTAATTCTTTGATGGTGCCTTGGCATATAAAGAATCCTCTAGGTGAGGTCTTTTGGAGAAAAGAAAAGCAGACTTAAATATGAATTTCAATTCCCCCATTTTCTTTCCCCAACAGATTATCTTTGTTCTACTTATCTTCAAAAATCATTTTCTCCCTGTTTTAAAAGAAGCCAGCTACTGAGGAGAGGTCAGAAAACCCATAAAAGTAGTACTGCATATATCCTGGTCAAAATGTCTAGAGGACTCAGGAGGATAAAAAAAGGCCAATAAGTGGAAATAGCAATGAATATGTGTTGGGGAAGAGACTGGGGAACAATTCCAAGAGAAGGAAGAAATAGCCAATTTATCTTCTCAGATCTTGGTCCCCTTGGCTATACCAATATCTACCTGCCAAAATTTTTAAAAAGAAAAAAAAAGATGATAAAAGTTTTGTGTAGGTGTCCTTTTATGGAGGTTCATCAGCATGGCTCAGCATGGACAGCTCTCATCACAGTTGTCTCTATTCTGATAAACCAACTCTGGGATTAAAGATGGGTCTCTCACTATTCCCATTCCCCTTATAATCTCATTAAATGTATTTACTTTTTATTTAGAATAAGGGGTAGACTGACTAGATGTATGGATGCAGTAGGATTGTCTGCTGTTCCTTCACAAGCTAAGTGCAGCTTATTTTGGTAGGCAAAAAGAAGAGCTTTTCAGAGATATGGGATTGTTGGTAACTTTTAATGGAAGCTGATTTTAATGAAATCATAGAATTCTATAGCTGGGAGGGAACATGGAGATAACTTAGCCAAATATCTACCAGAGCAAGTCTCAATATCCTTGAGAAGTAAATGGTCATCTGGATTCTGCTTAAAGTCTCTACCCAAACAAACTACCTATTAAGGCAGCCCATTGCACTTATGGACAGCACTGATTACCAGTAAGTACTTTCTTATATTGAGCCCAAATCTGCTTCTCCAAATTTTACCCACTGTACCTAGTTTTGCCCTATAGAGTCAAGCTAACAAAGCTAGACTCTCTTCCAAATGTCAACCTTAAAAGATTTAAAGATAGCTATCATGACACCTTATATGCTCTCTTTGCCAGATTAAATATTCCAGTGCCCTTAACTAATCTTTTAGCATAATCTCTACTCCTCTTGTCATTCTTTTCAATTTACTCTGGTTGCAATCTAATCTGTCAATGTTCTTTCTAAAACGGGGTAGATAGAACTGGACTATTATTATGCAATAATTATAAAACATTATTACTGTAGATTTGGCCTGACCAAATCACATACAGATGGACTCTAACCTTTCTCGTTCTGGATACCATTCTTCACTTAATGTCATCCAAGATTACATTAGCTTTTCTGATTGTCATTTGACACTGCTGACTCATAATGAACTTAAAATATACTAAAATCATCATGCCCTTTTCACCAGAACTCTTGTATAATCATGCTTCCCTCATTCTGCTTTTGTAGTCATTTTTACATTCATCCCCATAAAATGTCATCTTGTTTGATTTAGCCCATTAGTCTAAAAAGGATGAAATGTTTTTGCATCCTGATTCTATTGGTCAGTGGTCCCACTTCATGTCATCTGGAAATTTGGCAAGCATGTCATCTATATCTTTATTCAAATCTTTGTTTGGATGGGTTTTTTGATAGAAAGACCAAGAAAAAGTCATAGGGCACTTAACTAGTACTCTCCCTCTGGAGATACATTTTTCCCTTTTAACAGTTTCTTAGAAATCCTTTCCTTACACTGAGTTCCCTTCTCTCCTCCTAAAGTTTAGCAAACAGTAAGATAAAAATTGGGATTATCATAAAGGGCATAGAGAACTTGGTCCTGTAGGGCCCAAGGTTGTGGAGAAATTTTACAAAACTCCAGGCTTAAAGAAGGATGAATCAATCATCTGAGCCTTGGAAATTCTTCCTGGTGACTGGACATTATGAAAATTCACTCAATAGATTTTGTTAAGATTGCTCCACCTTTGAGAAAAGTGCGAGAAACTCATTCTCTGTCTTCAAGCTATTGTACAAAAGGGTCAAGAAAGGGGGTCCACTCACCTGATGCAGACACCAACACAGCTGGCCAGGGGTGTAATGGGGGCATAACACAGTGATTTGCACATATTAAGTGCTTGATAAAAATTTGTTGAATGAATGAGTGAATGAATGAATGGATTTTAACCATTAATTAGGATAATGGACTGCATAGATCATTCTTTATTCTTTTAGGCAACTTCCTTGCCACAAATACAGTTCCTAAGAAAATTCCATTGATCACTATCTTCTCTCATGAAAACTGAAGATATCTATAATCTCAAGTGTCTTTAATGTCTGTCTCAGAAATGAAAGTCAGTTTCCCTGATGATACTCCTTCTAGAGCAAACATTGGGAAAAATGACTATTTATCATTTAGTGTATGAGTCTAGCTTGAACAAGTCAGGATGTTTTGCTTGTTTTTATCATTCATCCACTGTTTCTCTCATATATAATCAGTTCTTTCCCACTCCATTCCACCCCATCCTTCTTACCGCACTGCTCACAAGATCTGCATGAGGAGAAAACTTTGTTTTCACAGTTGGGTTTCCCTAAAACACTTTACCCATCTTTCGATAGACTCTTTTGCATGTTGTATATACTTGTGTTTCTTCTTACTCCCCCTCTGTCTCTTCTTACTTCTCCTCTGTCTCATATTACTGCTTTGGACTCTGACTAAAATCTCTACACTCTTTCTCTTCCTCCCCTTCCTTCTCTTCACCATAAGTTGACACCCCCCATCCTGCCTGGGGTTCTGTCTCACCAAACAGTGTGATGCTGGCATTGGTGTGGCCTAGGTTGTTGGAGGCCACACAAGTGTAGTTCCCGTAGTCATGTTCCGAGACATTGAAGAAAATGAGCTTTGAGAGGAATGGTCTGTTTTCAACTTTCACTCGTTTCTGTCCTCCAATCAGCCTGGGATAAACAAAGGGGAGAAAGAAAGGGAAAGAAAGGAAAAGAAAGGGAGATGGTCAAAATTTCACTCATTAAAGCAAGACACTTTCTGAAATGTATGGCCCTCTCTCATTCTACCTTCTAATGACCTTATAACCATAATTCTTCCTATTCATTACAGTGTGATTTCACATATCTTGACACATATTCCTATTTCTCTGTTTTTGTTATTTTTTTGACCTTGAAGACAGTAATTGTTAGGTGGACATCTCTTAGTTGATTACACATAGATATGCAATATACAATATGTATCCATGGATATGCACATATGAGTATATATATATATGTGTGTGTGTATATATATGTATATATACACACATATATATGTATATATGTATATACATATATACATATATATATACACACATACATAAAACACATATACCTTCTTTGAAAATAAGAATTCTAGCTGTGTAATCCTGGACAAGTCACTTAACCCCAATTGCCTCAACAAAAAAAAGAAAAGAAAACAAAAGAAAAACTGCAATTTTTGACAATTAGTCAACTAGTAAATAATAATACATACTATCTAGAATAATGTTCCCCTCATAATAGGTGCTCAAATCATGGACTTGGATGATAATGATGATGACAAAGATTAACAGAAAAATATCTGGAGGGGATTTGTTTCCTTATATGTGAGCAACATGATTCTTCTCTAGAGCTCAAAGCTTTTTACTAATGATTTCATTTCCCAATTCCTCAGACCTGGAAAGAAGGAAAGGCATAAAAATTACCAACTATTTTTTCTCTCAGAGAAACTTGAAGGGCCGTAAGGTATATTTTCTAGGAGCATAGGGCAAGTGTTGATAGAGGAAACAAATTTAGAGAATGTAATACCCTAGGATATTCTTCTATTCATACCTTGCTGATCTTAAATATAACTTTAGGCTTGGAAAAGAAGTAGACATACTGTAGGACCTTTGTAAGAAATCTTTTTTAACTGCCTGTAGAAAATGGTTACTGAAGAAGCATATTTAGGGTCTTTGGGGAAGATGAATGAATCTGTCTAAAAGATATGGAGAATCAAAGAAATTCATTCTTTGGAGAATACTGAATTCTTACAGAATTCTAACAGAAAGACTGTTAAATGTTCTAATTAGAGGCATCTGGGAGTGAGGTAGAATGTTAGACTTGAGTTAGAAAGAATTGGGTTTGAATCCTGTCTTAGATACCTAGTCTTGTGACCCTGAACAAATCATTTAACCACTGTGAACTTCAATTTCCACAACTGAAAAATTGGACTAAAAATAGCACCTGTCTCACACAAGTTTGGTAAGAATCAAATGAGAAAAATGTTTGTAACAAGTGTTACAAGTCTTAATGCCAATGTTGTTCCATTGTTTTTCAGTCATGTCAGACTCTTTGTGGCTTCTTTTGGTATTTTTCTGGCAAAGATGGTAGAATTTTCTTCTCCAGCTCATTTTACAGATAAGGAAACTAAGGCAAACAGAGTTAAGTGACTTGCTAATGATCTTATAGTAAGGGCATGTTTGAGGCTACATTTGAACTCAAAAAAATGAGTCTCCTTGACTGCAAACCCTGGAATTTTATCCACTATGCTATGTTGCTGTTCCAATATGAGGTATTATTAATAATTAAGAATCTCCTATTATTCTACATAGTATAAAGAAATTTAGTGAAAATACAATCTTTTGTCTTCTTTGAAGCAATTTGTCTGTCCATCTTTAGAGTCTGTCCCTACACTATGGTCAGAATGATAATGTTGCTGGAAAAGAGCTGAAATGAAAATGTAAAGAACTCAGCAAAAGAGTCAGTTGTTTATCCAGGGCATCATTGTTTCAAGTAGCAAGTGTGAACACCTTGGATGTGGTTTGAATAGATTAGTTGAGTTTGGATAGAACATTTGTCAAGGAAAGTAGCCAAAATAAGAGATTGTCAAGTTCAATTAAAAAAAAAAACATCAAATTCCTGTTATTTGTTTAATGTATTTGGTATTTTACAGTTTCTTTGAGATCAAATAACCCAACACTTCATTGTTAAGAGAAAGATAGTAAGGCCCACAATAATGAAATAACATGCCCAAAGTCAAAGTGACATTTCTAAACCTTAAACTCAGGTCTTCTGATTTCATACAATGAACTCTTTCTATTAGACTACATGCAAAACTATCTGGATAGGGTTCCAACAGACAAAAATGGGAGTAGAATTCCTGCAACAATTAACTTAAATTCTAAATTAAATGTCTCTGAAAACATATAGCATGTGCATAAATAAGTAGAAGAAAATTACTTGGGAAAGGGAAAGAACTAAATCAATTGTGAGTGGGAGAAGAGGTTTCTTGAAGAACATGGCACCAGAAGCAACAAAATTCTGAGAACAGAGATTAGTAGTGAAGGCATCTACTCATTGGAGACAGCTTGTGTAAATACCCAGAGCTGGAAGATGGAATGTTAAATTCTGAAACTAACTAATAATCCAGTTTGGCTGGAACATGGAATGTTAGAAAAAATGTAATGTGAAATAAGGCTAGAATACTGGCCAGGAATTCAAGGCCCCTCAAAATCTGGCTCCAACCTAAGGAATTTGCTTTTTTTTTCCCTTACAGTGAATCACTGGATGTTTTTGAGCAAAGAACTGACATGATCAAATCTAGTAAAGTTATTTTGGCAGTTTTATAGAGAATGGGTAGGAGTGTGGAGAATTTAGGTGAAGGAGAACCACTAAGGATTATTAAAATATGTGAGAATTATAAAGGCTTAAGTGAGGGTTGTAGTCTTGGAATTGGAGACAAGGGGGAAATGTAAGAGATGTTGCACTGTTGAAACCCATAGAATTTAAGCTTTTATTTTATTTTATTTATTTATTTATTTATTTATTTATTTATTTGGTTATGAAGGGAAGAAGGGCTATTGGAGAGGATAGACGAGAGAATAACTTCAAGAGAATGTACATAATGATTGGGAGAATGATGATGCCTGAACAGAAATAGAGAATTTGAGGAGTTTGTAGGAAGGACAGAATTAGGAAATATGATGAGATCTGTTTTAAGCCTGAGATACTAATGAAATCTACACTTGGCAATGCTGAACAAGTAATTGATAAGGAACTGGAGTTCAGGAGAGAAATTAGGGAACCATATGTAGATTTTGAAGTCATCTGCATAGAAATGATACTTAAACACACAAAAAGATGAGATCACTAAGGGAAGATTATAAAATCGGTAAGAAAAGAAAGCCCATACATAGAATGGAATGAGTAATGATTCAACAAAGGACATTGAGCAAAGACAGATAAATGAACAAGAAAATGATTGTGCCATGGAAGCCTAAGAAGGAGAAAGAATACAAATTCTCATTGCTCCAAGGAAAGAGTTCAATATTTTGAACAGACTTTGAATTCCCAGGATATTGCAAATGTCCACTGAGGTACAGTTGGGGGTTAAATCAACAATCTGGTGAGGCAGGGATCATGCACAAGAACCCTGGCAATAGGAATTTTCCTCTGACTATGTCAATAATAACAATGTAATTTGTGTGTCACTAAATATGAAATGAATGTGTCATCACTCTCTGCTTTAATAATTCCGAAATCTCAGGCATGATATTTGGACCCCCATCTTCTAGGGGACAACCGAGTAAACAAAGCTGGCTTGTCAAGAAGGCTGCTTTTTGCCCCCAACCCCTCACTCCTGCTTCTTGTGTGCCATTCCTCTATCATCCATCAGATGCTGAGGCTTGCTTCACATCAGACTTGAGTTGTGAATTGAACACAGGTTGTATTATGAGGAGAGACACTAATCAGGAGGCAGGTTCCGGCTTGACAGCTCTGAAATGTCTTTAGCTAAGAGCAGAGTTGGGTGGCCTGACAGCACTTTGCGGCACTTTGCAGCTCTTGGAATCATAGGCTTTTCTTTTCACAGTATAGTTCCTCCTGTCTCCCAAGCCAATTTGTCCCCAGCTTCTCCTCCCCCTCGCTGGGACTCGATTTTTCTCAGTTCATCTCTGATCTTTCCCCTGGCTAATTTGTCCCTGCAGTGGAGCAGCCCCTATTAAGCGTGACTCCTTTCTTTTCCCCTAGATTGACAATGCCCATAGGGAGATGGGGATGCCTAAATCCACTCTGTAGATTCAAATCCTCCATCATGAGCCATCCAGAAACTGACCATTAGAAACCTCCCTCCAATTTGCCTTTGATGATCGCTCACCTATTGAAAATTGAGAAAGAGGTTATTTCAGTGTCCCCAACCCGCCCCAGTCCGAATACCTGTTTCCCTCGGCCCTGACTGAGCTGTAGGCTCAGCCACTGACATCATTTGGCAGGCTTAGGAACATGAGAGAGTTTGTCAATGACAGGAAGCTCAAGAGCAGCGAAGTTCTGATTAAGTCAGATGCCAAGGAGAATGACAACTCCCTCAAATGGAGGAAAATAAAATATATGGATAATAATAGCTAGCATTCACATGGCACTTTGAGCTTTGTAAAGTATGTTGTGTTATTTAGGATTTGAGAAAAATTATTATTTTTCTATCATAACTAACAACTAATTAAAAAATTAAGACAAGGGTTTTTTTCTCTTTTTTATTTCATCATTTAGCACCCAGATCCTGGAGGTCAGTCAGCTGGTCTCTGAAGGACATGGCTGACTGATAATTTGTCTTTAACACTCTGGGAACATGCTCAGAGTTCCTCAATTTAAGGTGGGATCCCACTCAAGTAGGAGACCTTGCTTCTGTTTAGAGTATAAACAGAATTTAATCTGGGTGAATTCTTGCTCCAAGGAATTAAGTCCCTGCTCTTGTCCTCCTCCATGGGAGTTCTGGGTGACTCAGCTTATGAAAGAGAAAAGCCACTAGAGGGACCTGAATGGAGATAGATTCCCTTAACCGGGTTGTTCTAGGTGACTGAATCTCAAGATCAAGTCACTTTTTCCACAGGAGAAATTATAGACTACTAGCCTACCTTTTCATTAAATGTCAAAAATTAGGACTGATTTTCACTTGTTGGAGCAAACTCTTTCCCAAAAGTATATTAAGGCTTTTAGTTTTTCCATGGTTTCTTTTTGGTTACCAAGACTAAATTTATTTATTATTAACTAGTCTAATTAATAAATTGACTACTAATTGCCCAGAAACTAATTTTCAGGTTTTTCATTAGTCACAGAGTCATCAATACACTTTGATCTCCATTTTATCTCCATTTTACAAAATAAGAAACTGAGGTTGGGAGAGATTAAATAATACATTCAATGTATAGTAGTTAGTAAATGTCTGAGAAAAGGCTTAAACTTAGATCTTTCTGCCTCCAGATATGTACTCTGCTGTGAGACAGAAACTGAGAAAAGACAGACAGAGACAGAGATAGGCAGTGGTAAAGACAGAAAGACACAGAAATGTTAAAAAAAAAAAAGATGGGGGGGGGGAGAGAAAGCAGAAAGGAAACAGAAAATAGGATAGGAGAGGAAAGACAAAGAGTGGAGAAGACAAGTAACAGCAGAATAACGCAGACAAAAGAAGCATAAAATTCCTGTATGTCAGCAACCTTTGGAAATCTCATGTTATGCTCTCTTACCTTCAACTCACCAGTAACAGCAGATGGTGCTGCCCCTTCTACAGAGATAGCAAGAAATTGGGAGAAGTGAAAGAGGAAGTATTTTTTTCGTTTTCATTTACCTATTACTGTCTGTTTTTACCTATCACGAGTTTCGTATCCCTCAATACCTTTTCTTTTTTCCTTTCATTTTCTTTTTCTTCATTTTTTTTTCCTTCCAAAAAGAATCAAAATCAGGGAATGTGTTTAGGGCAAATATTCAAGAGTTTCCATTTTGCCCTTCACCTCTACCAGTACAAGAAATCTACCAAAAATCCCCTCATACCTCAGCTCCCTTCCTAGTTCTACAAGGAGAAATCTGCTAAAATAGGATTCCCAAGAGTATACTCTTTATTCAGTGGAAGAGTATCATTCCTTGGGCAGGTTAAGTGGCAGAACTTTTTTGTTCTATTTTTTGCTCTGCTCCAACCTCTGTACTTTGTCTGTGTTTTGTCTTCTTTATCTATAACTTGGGAGTTGTGCATCTGACATCCCTTACTGAAGGATTTAGTTGGAGTCAGCCTTGATAAATGAAGTGACTGCTATGTCATTTGGAATCAAACTTGGAGAATTGTGAATCTAATGGCAAAGTGACTTGATGATAAATAAATCCCAAATCAAGTTTAGTTTAAGAAAAGAAATTGTGACATAGCAATAATTCTCTGACTAAGACAGGAAGCTCTTCTTCTGCCCCTCTCCTTCTACCTCCTCATCTTTTTTTTTTTTTTTTTAAATCCCATTGCTAATCTACAACCTTCTTTTCACTTGGTCACATTCTATTCTCTTTGAATATTTCTTTTGACTTTTGAGAACCCTTTCATTGCCAGTTTAAGGCTCTTGACACTCTCTCCCTTTGATTTAACAGAATCTTTTAGGCCCAGAGATTGGGTCTTCTATGTGTCTTTATTTTTTCAGCTGCTTTACAATAATTATTTGATATTCATAATGTTTCCTGCCCTTATTGAAACAGGAGGACCCTGAGATGAAAGGCTTCCTTACGACTCCTTATAGTGAGGAGTTTTAATCTTGGCTAAATCACAACAAATATCCCAATAACACCCACTACAATAGAAAGAACTAAAGCACTAGATTTCCTCCACACTTCCTGCCATCTTTCCTTCTTTGGTGAGAGAATAGGATAGCCTGCTACAGAGCCTGGACTAAGTTAGGTCACTGACCCTTCCTTACAAAGCTACTGATATACTTTGTGGTTGAACTGCAGACCTATTGAGTAAGTGTGACTTCTTAGCCCCACCCAGTGTTGTCTTGTCCATCCCTAACCTCTTAACAGCCTTGAGAATAAGTTAAAAATAGTCTGAGGCAGCAAACATCTTTCTTAGTCTTTTCACAGAATTTCTAGTACTTCTGATAGCTTTTCTTTATGTTTTGCTTTCCTGTATCTGGTTTTCTTCAGTTCATGGGTCAGAAGAGATTGTTGTGTCCAGCAGTATTAAAAGGGTGTAATCCAGGAATCCCAAACAAAGTGTTAGCCCCTGCTGGTTTGGTTTGATTTTGTTATTCTCATATAGAAAGAAGATTGGGAACAAGTTTTACCAGAATTCATTTCTACTCATCAGATTATAGTCTGGAGGTTTGAGGGAAATTCCTCTTGTCCAGTTAGATTGTTTACCTTTTGTCATCCTTATACCACTGGAATTCTGCTGAAGGCACAGCAGATGCTTCACACTGCAACGTTCCCTTCTGTCCCACAGCGACTCCTGTGCTCTTAGCCTCTGAAATGTAGGGTGGGTCTAGAGAGAGAAAGAGAGAGAAAGAAAGAGAGCGAGACAGAGAGAGAGAGAGAGAGAAAGAGAAAGAGAGAGAGAGAGAGAGAGAGAGAGAGAGAGAGAGAGAGAGAGAGAGAGAACAAGAACATTCAGAATGTTCTGAAGGTCAACTTTTAATGTTCTTTGGCTTCAAATTTCACCACCAGCCCTCTTCCTAACTACCATTCATTGCCAATTCCTCCCATACACCTATGCCTATTCTTGTTCCTTGTTTGTCAGGAGCTGTTCTCCCTCAATCTTGCCTTACTTTCATATCATTCTCCACCTACTCCCCTGTACAATACCTTTTTCCTTGTCTTCCTTGAAGCACCTTAGCTTTCCAGTCAATTAAAAGTCATTTGTTTTGAGGATATTCTTTTTTTTTTTTTTTTTTTTTTTTAAATTTTTTATTTAATAATTACATTATATTGACACTCATTTCTGTTCCGATTTTTTTTCCCCCTCCCTCCCTCCACCCCCTCCCCTAGATGGCAAGCAGTCCTTTATATGTTGGATATGTTGCAGTATATCCTAGATACAATATATGTTTGCAGAACCGAACAGTTCTCTTGTTGCGTAGGGAGAATTGGATTCAGAAGGTATAAATAATCCGGGAAGAAAAACAAAAATGCAGATAGATCACATTCGTTTCCCAGTGTTCTTTCTTTGGGTGTAGCTGCTTTTGTCCGTCATTTATCAATTGAAACTCAGGTCTCTTTGTCAAAGAAATCCACTTCCATCAAAATATGTCCTCATACAATATCGTTGTCGAAGTGTATAATGATCTCCTGGTTCTGCTCATTTCACTTAGCATCAGTTCATGTAGGTCTCTCCAAGCCTCTCTGTATTCATCCTGCTGGTCATTTCTTACAGAACAATAATATTCCATAACATTCATATACCACAATTTACCCAGCCATTCTCCAATTGATGGGCATCCATTCATTTTCCAGTTTCTAGCCACTACAAACAGGGCTGCTACAAACATTTTGGCACATACAGGTCCCTTTCCCTTCTTTAGTATTTCTTTGGGATATAAGCCCATAGAAACACTGCTGGGTCAAAGGATATGCACATTTTGATAATTTTTTGGGCATAATTCCAGATTGCTCTCCAGAATGGTTGGATTCGTTCACAACTCCACCAACAATGCATTAGTGTCCCAGTTTTCCCGCATCCCCTCCAACATTCATCATTATTTTTTCCTGTCATCTTAGCCAATCTGACAGGTGTGTAGTGGTATCTCAGAGTTGTCTTAATTTGCATTTCTCTGATCAATAATGATTTGGAACACTCTTTCATATGAGTGGTAATAGTTTCAATCTCATCCTCTGAAAATTGTCTGTTCATATCCTTTGACCATTTATCAATTGGAGAATGGCTTGATTTCTTATAAATTTGAGTCAGTTCTCTATATATTTTGGAAATGAGGCCTTTATCAGAACCTTTAACTGTGAAAATGTTTTCCCAGTTTGTTGCTTCCCTTCTAATCTTGTTTGCATTAGTTTTATTTGTACAAAGGCTTTTTAATTTGATGTAATCGAAATTTTCTATTCTGTGATCAGTAATGGTCTCTAGTTCATCTTTGGTCACAAATTTCTTTCTCCTCCACAAGTCTGAGAGATAAATTATTCTATGTTCCTCTAATTTATTTATAATCTCGTTCTTTATGCCTAGGTCATAGACCCATTTTGATCTTATCTTGGTATATGGTGTTAAGTGTGGGTCCATGCCTAATTTCTGCGAGGATATTCTTTTAAGCATTTAAAGATAGTACTTCAGCTATCTGGCTATGCAGGAAGCAAGTTGCGGAGCTCAGATTGAAAAGATTCCTATGTCATGCTAGCCAGTTCAGTTTGACCCAGGAGAATGAATAAAGCTTCCCTTTCCTGCTGCAGTGCATGGAGGATCTAAGTACAAATCTCTCCTTCTGCCTATCATGGACCCCACACTCTTCTTATTAAAATGAGGACCTATAAAGCTACTCACAGTTCACGGTAACTTTGACTCTCCTCACCACTGGTGCTGCTACATCATTGGAAGCACTGCATTCATAATCTCCAGACTGTGCCCGGGTGATGCCCTGAATTTCCAGATACTCATCTTCGCTCATGAAGCCAACAGCTGCAGGAAGAAACAGAGAAATGTTTTGGGATAGGGTGGGCGGAAGAGGAGAAATGAGGATCAAAGAATTTGGAACTGGAAGACAAGAGATCACTTGGTCTAGCCAGCCACTCATTTCACAGACAAGAGAAATGATTTTGAAATGAAAATGATTTTCAATTCAAATGAATTTCAATTTGAATTGAAAGTGATTTTCCAGAATCACATTAGAGCAGTGGTTCTCAAAATACAAGGTCTCCTAAGACTCTTTCAGAAATTCTGTGAGACAACAAGATTATGTGATGATCAACTCTGATGGACATGGCTCTTTTCAACAATGAGGTGATTCAGGACAGTTTCAATGGTCTTGTGATGGAGAGAGCCATCTGCACCCAGAGAGAGGACTGTGGGGATTGAGTGTGGATGACAACATAGTATTTTCACTTTTTTGTTGTTTTCCTGCATTTTGTTTTCTTCTTTTTTTTTCTTTTTGATCTGATTTTTCTTGTGTAGCATGATAATTGTAGAAATATGTATACAAGAATTGTACATGTTTAACATATATTGGACTACTTGCCATCTAGGAGAGGGAATGGGGGAAGAGAGGAAGAAAAAAAAATTGGAATACAAAGTTTTGCAAGAATTAATGTTGAAAACTATCTATGCATGTGTTTTAAAATAAAAATCTTTATAAAAAGAAATTTTCTAATATTAAAATCTTTTTCATAATAATATTAAGATTTAAAAATTTAACATATATATCAATTAATATCTCATATTATCAAAAACTCTTAGGGGTCCTCGATACATTTTAAGAATGTATAGGGGTCCTGAGACAAAAAAGCATGAAGAATACTGCAAGTCTAGTACTCTTTTCAAAATAGCATACTCTAGAATCTGGCTTATGAAGTAAGGTACAATAATGGGGCAAAATTTTCATAGTATCTACACAGCATTTAGTTATTTTTAAAGATTGGTTACCCTAAATCACAAATTATCTCTGATACTCCTACCTACTACTTTCTCATATTCCCACAGGACATACAACATTATTTGAATTCATACCAGTTTTGAGTATGATGCTTAGGGAACTGCTGGCTTATAATATGTGATTTGTCATATTGCCCTTTGAAGTGTCATGCTCTTAGCAAACAAATTCCTGGGTCAAAAATACACTCAGTTCTGGGACACTCTAATGCATTAGTGTCTATGTAGTGGAATAAACACTAGATTGAAATCAGGTGACCTGGATTCAAATCTTGTCCTTGCTGATTACTTGTGGTCAAGTGGAAGGTACTTCATTTCATTATCTTATTTTCTTCATTCATTAAGATAACCATAAGATCTCTTCAATTTCTACATTCTATATCTCATGTCTTGTAATCTCATATTTATGGATGTGAGTCTGTTAAAATAACTAAAATAGCAGCTATATAGCAATAAATTTGGAATACAACAATGCATAGAAAGAATACAATCACTAAGAGTAAAGGAAAGATCAATGGGTCAAATAGAATCATGGATAGGAGGAGAGGGGGGAGAAGAAAGAGAGAGAAAAGAGGAGTTAGAAGACCAAATTCAATTACTAACCTATAGGATCAATAACTACTGCATGAGGTAATTTATCTGAAGGAACCACTTAACTGAGGGAGTCTCTCTCCATAGAGCTGATGTGATGTGATGTTCAGAATTTTAACATTCTGAAAGGTAGAATACAAACTTTAAGATTTATTAGATAGTTGGTAAGGCAACTCAGTGAGTGCCAGTCCATAAAAATATCAGTGAAGACCTTTGCTTATCATTTTCACTACTTTTTTTTTTTTTTTGAATACTGGGTTTTTTTCAACTTCAACAAACTTTATTGCAAAACGTATTTTCAGGATCTGACCTACCAAGAAAATCTACCTCTACAACATCTAGTGGTTTCCCCTAGCATTCATTATATTGTGAAGTATGAGGACCAGGACAGTGGCTTGTCTTCTATGTGCTTTGGAGAATACAACTTTCTTGTGATGCCCTGCTTATATAGCTATCTATCTATATTTTGTGGGGGAGTTGAAGAGAACTGGGGCCGGGTAATGGGCTTTTGAATTTGGGATAGAAACTGGCTCTCCAGCAATCCTATTCTTAGACATAGTCTAAATTACTAATACTATGCTTTCTTCTTTGTTATAGTTCTTCAGTTGAAAGGAAGGAAAGATCTCAGTAAGTTGTCAAGCAATCATCTACCAATAAGACTTGGATATATAAAAAATTTCCATAGTAACTGCTTTTAACTTCTCTGATGCAGGAAAAGCTCTAGCTCTCTCCTCTAACCTTTCAAACAGCCTCCCCCGCCCCCCACCAAGTTAGAGTGTCTTCCAAGATCTCTGCCCTTCTCAGACAAAAAAAGCAAATGAGATTAACTTTTTCCAATGATTCTTACAAGAAGAAACTGAAGTGGGTCATACCAAACTTAGATATGAGATGAGATGAGAAAGGGCAGTGACCACTGTTCCCCCCACCCCACAAAAAAATGAAAGTTATGTTATTCTTCCAGACCAAAATACCCTGTCTTCTAAGAAATATTCACTAATGGGGTTATCAGTCTTTGGAATAATGGAATAATGATTTTGATAATTGTAAGCATCAGTTATTTTCTGATGAGATTCTTTCTATCAGTCAGTAATTATCCCTGAGGCATAATTACTAAAAGTTGCCATCTTACATGTATGATCCCTCACACCTGCACATTAGGTATTCAACAACCAACTTTACACTGAAATAGACTGTAGATACCCAAATATATAGTGATATTGTCCATATCTAATTTCTAATCTTCCTGAGGATGACAGACTAATGGGTACATCAGGTACTTTTTAAAAAATGCATGCTTGTTAATAAGATGTTCTTAGAACCTGTCCTCAACCTTTGCTGTTGAAAAGAGAGAAAAATGGGAAGACATAAGATTTCACATACAGTATTCTTAGGAAAATATCTTTCATTAAACTACTGCTAACAATAGCAACTTTCCATCTAGTACCAGGGTCATCTTGACCTTGTTAACTATTATTGTAATATGACAAGAGGTGATCAGTCAGCACAGATTCAAGCTCAGAAGAGCTACTTCAACTGAAATGAGGCTTGATGAATATTGGTGCAAAAAATAAAAATACAATATTAACAAGGAGAGTATAGAAATATGAATAAAGGTCATGGACTATGACCAGGTGGGCTTTAAACCAGGAATGGAGGATTTGTTCAATATTAAGAAAACTATGAACTTAATTAATCCTATCAATAACAAAAATTATATGATTATTTCAATAGATTTAGAAAATGCTTTTGACAAAATACAATACTCATTCCTATTTTTAAAAAAACTTGAGGAACAAATGGAACTTTTCTTAAAATAAAAAGTAATAAAATAAATAAAATAAAAAAATAAAAAAAATGTAATAAAAGTCTTATCTATAATGGGGATGAGTTAGAATCAGGAGTGAAGTAAGGATACCCATTATCATCACTAATATTGAATACTATACTAACATTGCTAGCTGTAGCACTAAGATAAGAAAAAGAAATGGAAGGAATTCAAATAAACAATGAGGGAAGAAAACAATCATTCTTTGCAGGTGATATTATTGTATACTTAGAGAATCCTAGAAAATAAACTAGAAAAGTAGAAACAATTAAAACTTCTTTAAAGTTGCAAGACACTAAAATAAACTTATATAAATCATCAGCATTTCTATATTTTAACAAGAAAGTCTAGCAGAAAGAGACTGAAAGAAAAAATCCATTTAAAATAATTGCAGATGATGTAAAATACTTAGGTATTAACCTGTCAAGACAAATCCAAAAACTCTATGGATATAATTGCAGAACTCTTATGCTACAAATAAACTTAAATATGAACAATGAAAAAATATCTATCACTCATGGTTAAGTCAAGCCAATATAATAAAAATGATATTTAAATAAATTTACTTATTCAGTGCAATGCCAATTAAACTACCAAAAACCTGTTTATAGAACTAGAAAAAATAACAACAAAATTTACCTAGAACAGGGGTGGAGAACATCCTACCTGCTGATCATGTAAGGCCTGCAAAATCTTTTGGTTTGGCCCTGCCAAGGCAACTGCAGATGATGATAAACTGAAAGCTAGGTACAGTGTTTAAGGTGATAATTTGGTGACCTGTGAATGTTGTTATAAATATCCAAATGGCTCTTGGCAGAAAAAAGGCTCCCCACTCTTGATCTAGAATAGCAGAATGTCAAGAATATCAATGAATTAATGAAAAATAATGTTAAAAAAGGTAGTCTAGCAATAACAGATCTCAAACTCTATTACAAACTGTTACTGCTACACTAACTTCCTTATGTGTATCAATGGCATAGATTGGGTATACAGTAATAAATGGCCAAAGTACTCTCGTATTTGATACATGAGAAGGTCCAGGCTTTCAGAAGAAAAGTTCAGTATTTGACAAAAATTGCTGGGAATAAGAAATAGAACTGCATCTCATACTCCCATGCCAAGATAAGGTCAAAGTAAGTATATGATTTATACAAAAAGGATGCTATCATAATCAAATTAGGGGAGCATGGAATATTTTACCTGTCAGATCTATGGATAAGGGAAGATTTTATGACCAAACAAAAAATAAATAGCTTTATGGAATATAAAACTGATAATTTTAATTATATTAAATGATGAGAAAATCAAACATTGAGCATATTATATTTGGTTTCATTCTGTAATGTATTTTATTCTATGACTTCCTGAACTGTGTTTATTTGTGTCTCAGTTAAGTTCAGAAGTTCATGAGTCTAGAAGTTTAGTTTTCCTTTCTGAATTATGTCTAAAAGTTGCTTTACTATGAATCACTTTAATTGAAAGAAAACTGTTATACTACTAGGTGCCCTTGTACAATTAGAAGAAATCTGCTGTTCTTGAAGAATGCAGGTGGATACAGAGGAATCTGGTTTGTTATTTCTCTACACTGACAATCCTTTAAGAAAGTCTGGTTTGTTATTGTTTGAACATTTATCAGCTCTGGGAAAATGGGGGAGTACATTGGCAAATTTCAAGCTCTCCAGATTTCCCCCACAAAGAGAACAAATTTGTGCCTCAGGGCAAACATAAACTGGTGAAAAATCATGAAGATTTGGGGCAGAACAGGGATCCTCCTGTACAATCTAACAAGATCTGAAGAAAGACCCCCCAGGATAGGATTAACTTTTGTGTAGTGCAAACACCTCAGGGCTAGCTCTACAGAAACACCAAGTGAGGAGTCCAGGGGCTAGTCCAGTGTGGCTGTAGCCTCAACAGGAACTACAGAGGCTTTTACCTCCTGGACAGCATGAAAAGTTGGGGGTATGCCTTGGGAAAACTGGGGGAACTTGGCTGATTGGGAACACCAGGCCCAGCTGTGCTGCAGAGATATGGCTCTGGGTGAGAAGGAACTAGCATCCCCAAGAGTGTGGAAACAGCAGGACAGAAACACTTCTGGCTGTGGGCACTTATAGGAGGATGGCGTTCTTGGTTTAGAGTTCCTGGGTAGAGGGGAGAGCTGAAGGGAAGCTATAGACACCATCCTCCTCCTTCCCCTCCATGATTAGAGGTGCTTACAATAATACCACTTACTAAAATAAAATAAAATGAACCAGCAAAAAAGAAAGAACCCAACCATAGAAACTTACTATAGGAACAGGGAAGACCGGGGTTCATCTTCTGAAGTAAAAAAAGGTTCTATCCCAAAGACTAATGTGAAATGGCTCCCTGCCCAGAGAGAATTTATAGAATTCAAAAAAATAATTTAAAATCAAATGACAGACATTGAGGAAAAAATTAAAGTAATCCAAGAAAAACCAGATTATGAAAAAAAAAAGTTAACCAACTAGAAAACTAGATACAACCTCAAAGATGAAAATAATTCTTTGAAAATTAGAATCAGGCAAGGAGAAGCCAATGAAGTTATGAGAGACCAACAAATAACAAAACAGATTATAAAGAATAAGAAAATAGAACAGAATGCGAAATATCTTATAAGAAAAATGACAGATCTGGAGAACAGATCAATAAGAGAAAATATTAGGATATTTCGAGTGCCTGAAAGTTGTGACCCAAAAACAAACAAACAAAAACCCTTGACACAATAATGCAGGAAATAACCCAAGAAAATTGTCCTGGAGTGATGGGACGTGAGGGAAAAGTAGCTATAAAAATAAAAATAATCCACCAATCAACACCTCAACAAGATTCCTTGTGGAAACACACAGGAATATTATTGCCAAATTTTGAAACTCCCAGATCAAAGAGAAAATTTTGCAAAAAACAAGAAAAAAACCAATTCAAATACAGTTAAGCTACAATTAGAATTGCACAGGACTTATCAGCAGCTACAATAAAAGACTACATAAAAGATGCTGGAATCATATCTACAGACCATCAAAAGAACTAGTCCTGTGGCCATAAATATCAGATCCAGCAAAGTTATCTATAATATTGAATGAGAAAAAAATGGACATTCAACAAACTTGCAGATTTTAAGGATATTCTATCAACCAAACCCAAACTTAATAGAAAATTTAACATATAAGAGCCAATATCAAAGGTCAATTTCAAGGGATTCAACATGGACAAATTGTTTATTTTTTTAAACTATGTATATACCAAATATATACAATATGTTTAAAATTCACATTAATAATAGAGTAGCTCAAAAGAAAGATTGGCAGAGTGAAGATACAAATAGTAATTATGTTACACAGATGAGGTGCAGAGGAAGAATAGACACAGAAGTATTAAAGAGAGAAGAAGGGCTTGTATTTCTGAAAATCTACTCACATTAGGAATGGGTTTAAAAGATAATACTATATATCTATATGTCATTTAGAGTATAGCTCCCTCCAAAATCTGTAAAGAAATAAGAAGGGAGGGATTGTGGATGAGGAAGCAAAGGATAAGGAAAAATGACAAAAGAGGAATCCATAGACGGGGAGAAGTTAAGTAATAGCAAAGCAAATTAAGGAGCAGATGTGAGTTGTGTGTGTATGTGTGTATGTATATATAGATCTACATATGTATACATAAATATATCTTTTCTTAACCACAGCTTGCTATGGATGGTAGTGGGGATAAAAATGGGAAAAAGAATGAAGTAAGGTGTGTAGCAGAGAACAAAATTTACAAGGAAGTGAAGAAAAAAATGGACATTCATGAATATAATTCTTCTACTAATATACATACATACACACACACACACACACACACACACACACACACACTTTCTTGATCTGGTAATTTGTTGTTATATATTTTGTATCCTCCCTGATGTTCTGCTGGACATATGACTGCATTCTTGTTTGATTTATATTCCTTTTCTGTTTTCCTTTTTTTTTTCTTATTCTGTTTTTTTAAAATGAAATACATTTTCATTTAAATTCATTTAAATTATTAAATTTAAAAATTTTTTTTAAATGAACATTGACCAGCCATGCAGATAGATAGCACCAATGAATTTTCCATAGAAACAAGAGAAAAGGAGGGGTTCTTGCTAGCCCTACATTTCAACCAATAATTGTTCTCTTATACTTCCCAAACCCACAAGAAGGCTAATAAGTCTCACCTGGTGGTATTTTTTGGCTTACAGAGGAGTTAAAAAGACCCTTTTTTATTGGAAATTTCTAGTCTTAGCAATAAATTGAATGTGCATAGAACTTTTGCCTCAGTTTAATTTCAATTTCAACAATTAAATTTTTTTTTACAAGAAAACCAGTGCAACCAAGATTAGAAGAAAAACAGGAATTGGGAGATAGGGAAGGTTTCCAGCAAGTAAATGTGATAAAGAACTAAATCAAACTTATAAGAATACAAGTGATAATGGTCAAAGGATATGAATAGTTTTCAAACAAAGCAATCTAAGCTATGAATAGTCTTATATGACTATTATATATTATATTATATATATTGTCCATGTTGAGTGATTTTGAGCATTTTGGTCATATATATAATATAACATATATACATATATGACCAAGATGCTCAAAATCACTATTGATTAGAGAAATGTAAACTAAAACAACTCTAAGGTACTACCCATATATATCAGATTGGCTAATATGACAGAAAAATAAAATGATAAATGTTGGAGAGCATGTGGGAAAACTGGGATGTGAATAGATAGTGGAGAAGTTAAATTACCCAAGAGCAATTTGGAACTATACCTAAAGAGCTATAAAACTGTGTATACTCTTTAGGGCACTAAAGAGTGTAGCTCTGTATCCCACACTATCCCAAACTACTGGGTCTGTATCCCAAAGAGATTTTAAAATAGGGAAAGAACTTATTTGTACAAAAATATTCACAGTAGTTCTTTTTGAGGTGGCAAAGAATTAGAAATTGTCCGTTGCAGAATGGCTAAACGAGTTGTGGTATATATGGTATATGATTGTAATGGAATACTATTATGCTTTAAGAAATGATGAGCAGACTGATTAAAAAAAACATGGACTTACATGAACTAATACAAAGTGAAGTGAGCAGAATCAGAAGAACATAGTACATACCACAGCAACATTGTACAATGATCAACTATGAATAACTTAACTATTCTCAATAATATAGTGATCTAAGACAATTCTCTAGAACTTATGGTAAAAAATGCTATATACCTCCAGAGAGAGAACTGATAGTCTGAATACAGATCAAAGCATGCTTTAAAAAGCAACAACTTTGTTACTCTTCTTGTTTTATCTGTTTTCTTTTGTAATATGGCTAGTATGGAAATATGTTTTTCATGACTGCATATGTATAATCTATAGTAAATTGCTTATCTTCTCAAGGAATGGGAAAGAGAGGGAGGGAGAGAGAGAATTTGGAACTTAATTTTTTAAATGAATGTTTAAAATTGTGTTTACATCTGAAAAAATAAAAGGAAAATAAAGGGAAAAAAACAAAAATAAGGGTTAAGATAGTTTTTCCCCGTAATCACATTAACTTGAACTTAGATCACCTTTACATTATTATTGTCTAGAACAATTTCCCCTATAGAGAGAACTTCCCTGATACATGGACTGATGGTGGAAGGATTAATATGAACTTGGTGTAACAAAACATCTGATCCTATAGATATCTTACTGTGGGGCCATCTTTGGGATCTTCCTCCTATCTAGGTAAATAATAGCCCTTTAATATTCTGGTCATACTTTGTCTTACTAATGAAAATGACCAGACACCAGATGTATCACTGACCCCCTTTTTCCCTCAAGTGTCATCAGTTAGGCCATGTAGCCTTCCCCTGTGAGTTGGTAGTGCCATATAAAGAGCCTACTGAGTTATTCCACGGGCCTATATAACTCTTCCCTTTATTTCCCAATCAATGAGTCACTTCAGACATATAAATGACATCATATACTTGCAAAACATATTCTCTCCAAGTAAAATAAAAGATAACTTGATCCCCAAGGTATAAAACTCATTGGACCACAAATTTAGGATTATAGGGATATCAGAAACTACTTGATCATAAAATCAGAATTTCTTATATTTGGAGTTGAAAGCCTCCATCTGTGTGAATGTAGAAGTCACTTACCCTCCTCTCTTAAACTCAGTTTTTTGATCTGCATAATGGGAGTTACAATATGACACATCTGAGGGATTTTATGAGGATAAAATGAGATGTATGTAAAGTGCTTTACAACTTTAAAATCCTAAATGAATGTTTTATTAGTTATTCCAACCCCTTATTTTACAAATGAGTTCAAGTACCTTGACCAAAGTCATATGAGTAGTAAGTAGCAGAGCCAGTATTTGAACCCAGATCCTTGACTTAAGGAGATTAAGCTAAAGAATTTGTCCCCAGTCATATAGCATCCAAGATTATATTTTAACCTATATCTTCTGATTTAAGAACTAGTGCTTTTTGTAGGAGGAATAGCAAAAGAGATACCTAAAGAGGAATAAAAATATGTGCCTATCTTACTTTATTAGTAAATGAACTACTAGAAAGCAAGAACTGCATCTTCTGCTGCTCTGTAGAGTATTTGGCACATAGTGATAATCAGCATACTATCAACTAATGATCCCAGTACTGCACAGAAGGATTCAGCTGTTTCCAAGTGTTGGCCCTCCTAATAATACCAACAGCCAACTTATCTTATTTGGTATTATTTTCAATGCATCTTTTCCAAGTGCAGAAATATATATGACCTTGATTGAAAGGAGAAAAGTGTAAAAAGAACAGAAAATGAGAATTTTATGAGTTTTGTTTCATGTCATTTGGAGAGGTTGGGTTTTTTCTCTGCCTCAGTCTCACATTTGTCAGATTTTTCCCAGCCAGGATACTATAATTACTGTGCAAAGCATCTCGGAGACCAGTGTCACACTTAATATTCCCATTAATTTTAAATGGTAGTCCTTGGTACATATGTGTGGCAATTGGTGTCATATTTTAATTAGGCTTGCCCTACACCATCTGAAATTAATAATAGCTCGAATTACCAGTGTAATTTATAAATTAACAGTGTCGTAGCATTAGGAAATAAATTAGCTCTGGACAGCTGTTTCTGGATTGAGCACCAATGTTGGAAAGATGACTTGTAGAACTCCAAGTCCCTTGGGAGGCTGTGTACTCCACCACTGAAGCGAGAAAACAATAGAAGAGAGAATTCTCTGGGTCTCTTGTTCTTCCCTCCCACTATGGGCCATGTGGCTATCCTACCTCTCCTATCAAGCTGTCATCATTAATAATATCACATTGTCTTTTGACTACTCTGAATTTTCAGAGATGAAGATTATTTTTTTTTTAAATAGACTATTCATGTGACATTCAAACAAGTACCTTCCCCAGAGGAATTCATATTTAGACATTCCTGGGCATACAGAGAAATATGTGCCTGAAAACCTGGGTGTTCAGTCTAGAAAAATATAGCACATTATAGAGAAAGGCATGTGTGTTAGGTATAAGTATATGTGTTTGTCTGTCTCTCTGTCTATTTATCTATCTATCTATCTACCTCTTTATCCTATCTATCTATGTACCTATTTATTCTGTCTATCTCTCTATATGTATCTATCTATCTATCTACCTCTTTATCCTGTCTATCTATTTATCCTGTCCATCTATCTATCTATTTATCTCTCTCTCTCTCTAACATACAGTCTATCTATCTATCTATTTACCTCTTTATCCTATCTATGTACCTATTTATTCTGTCTATCTCTCTATATGTATCTACCTCTTTATCCTATCTATTTATCTTGTTCATCTATCTATCTATCTACCTATTTATCCTCTCTCTCTCTCTCTCTCTGTCTTTCTCTCTCTCTCTCTCTTTCTCTTTCTCTCTCTCTCTCTCTCTCTCTCTCTCTCTCTCTCTCTCTCTCTCTCTCTCTCTCTCTCTATTTCCTACTATTATCACCTTTACTCTATCAAGTAAAGTGAAGTAGGAAGAAAAAACTGTGGTGGCTGAGGATATTTAGGAGGCAAAAGCCTTTGCTAACTCAATATATTGAGCAAGATTTCTGTATCAAGAGGATTTACACTTGATCCCATTTATAAAAACCAAAGGGATTCTTCCTTAGTCTTTCTCCAGCAATTCACAACTATAAAGACCTGAGATGACAGTACAAAATAAAGAATATGACAAAACGAGTACATTTCCCAATAGTTACTATGAATATGATATTTACTTTATATAAGCATCCACAATAATGTCAGAGAAAAATAAAACCAGCCCACCAGTCATAATTTTGCTTTTGGCTCTAAGTGATGAGGAGGGAATCTTTCCCTCCCTCACTTTAAAGAAAATGCTGAAAGCTTAATTTATGGAAATAATAAGTCAAATTATTTTATTAACATTGCTTGATCCTCACCTATCCAGAAAGATCTATGCCATTAATACTGAGATAAAGAGTTAAAATGATATGAAAAACAAATAAAAAAATCCACAGAGAAATTACTCCTTCAAGTATTAGATGAAAACCATTGATTAAATAAATTCTCAAGAGACTCAAAATTTTGACAGGTAAAATATAATTTGATCTTCTCTGAACAAATAGTACAGAGCTAATATATTTTCTTTTGGGATGCTGGATTTTTTTAAAGAAATGCTTTTTGGGGGTAGAATTAGTAGAATTGTGTTCCTAAAATAGTACAAAGAATGACTCATCTGACCAAGGATCTAAAATTATTTCCTTTAGCATATCAAATTGAGTCAAAATTCCTAAGTCTTAGTTTGTTTCTATCCTACTTTGTCATTACTATGCAGTCATATCTGAGTCTACAGGACTTATCCATGGAGTTTTCTTGGCAAAGATATTTAAGTGGTATGTCATTTCATTCTTTTGTGTGTCCCCATTTTATGGATAAAGAACTGAAGCAAACAGGAATAAGTGACTTGCCCAGGGTCAGAGAGCTGGGAAATGTCAGAGGCAGGATTTGAACTCATCTTCTTGATGCCAGGTCCAATGCTCTATCTATAGAACCACTTAATTATCCTTAACCAGTCAGAATTCACTACCCCAGTAACTTTCCAAATCAAAATAATCTTCCCCATATGTGTTTGTAAATATTTAACAACTAATATTCTAGGGGAATAAATGTGCCCTTTAATATAATATTTTAATGCATTATTAACTTTTTTTCTTGAGGTATTGTATGGCTCAAACTAATTAATGGAAATAAAATACTTTGTAAACCTTAAACTATCATATAAATACTTGTTTGTAGTTGTTGCTGTTAGACTATTAGGTGAGACTGTTAGACTCACCAGGGCTCTAGTCTAATGAAAATTTCATTTCCGGAGCCTTCTAATATACTCTTGCTTAGCTCAAATGATATTCATAGAGCAATATATGTATGAGTGTATTGTTAAATGTTTAACTACTGGCATCTCTAGGGGGGAAAGTATGTACATACTCTTTTAAATTTAGTCTGCATCATTAACATCTTCTTAAATACAGACAATGTTGTCTCATTCTATTAGGATTTAAGTTCCTTGAAGGCAAAGACTGACTTCATTTAAATAAACACACACACACACAATCTTTGGTATTTAGTATAATTCTAAGAACATGATAAGTACTTAATATTTTTTCATTCATCCATTTATTTATTCATTTATTCATTATCTATTCCCTAACATATATATTACAATGTGATGCAATGCAAGGAGCCCTGCAGTCAGTGGAGTCAAGAAATTCATTGTCTAGTTCCAATTCTACTGCTAAATAGCTGTGTGACCTTGACCAAGTCACTTTACAGATTTTATTCTCATTTCTCATCATGGTTTTGTCAGACATGTTGTTCTTTATAATTTTTTTTTCTATTCTAATGATCTGTGATTTTTCTCCATTCAAGACAATCTCTTTTCTTTTCCACAAACTAATTTCTTCTCCTAATCTTCTCATGTTGTACATCCTAGTTAAAATGGCCTCACTCTTTTCTAACACCAAAAGAGTAAAATCTATCTTCCAAAATTCAGTAAATCCCACTTTTCCCCAAGAAATCTTCTCTGATTATTCTAATTTTAATGGATAATCTTTGTTTTTCTTCTGAATTTTTGTTATACTATAGTCAGTACAACAGAATTTGTTACTTAAAAATATGTTTAATCAGGAATGGAACTGTGACAGAGAGTCTAACCAGGTAATCCTTATTTCATATATGGGAAATGGAATCCCAAGGGGAAAAAATTACTCTGATTCATCCTAAGTACTATGGGTAGTAAGTGAAAGAGAAAGGATTTAGAAAATAGGTGCTTAAACTCCAAATTTAAGTGAGCTGTCTTCCTAATTTCATGGTTCTGTAATTTTTTTGTTTTTGTTTTTGTTTTTTAAGATCTATTCTCATCTGCCCACAAAAGCTGTCCTTGAAAACAGGGTCATTTTCTTACATCTCTTCTATTTCCATTTCCCTCCAACTCTTCTGAGAAATTGTTGACTATATTTTATAGAAGGACCCAACAGTTATTTTCTGAAATGATTGGTACAGCTTGAACTATACACTACATTTAAAAGAATATTAAAATTACATAAGACCAAAAGTCATGAGGCAGTAAATAAATACTCACAGGATTTGCACAAACAGTTCCCAAAAGGATAATTCTAAATTGTTAACAAGATTATAAAAGACATCTCCAAATCACTGATGGTAAGATAAATGCAAATGAAAACAATTATGTGATTTTGTCATGCACACAATAAATTAGCAAACGTGACAAAAAAAGAAAATAGCCTACACTGGAGATTCCGTGGGAATATACTTATATATAGTTGGTAGAGCTTTGGCTATTGCAACTGGGAAAAAAGTTTAAATTATTAAAAAAAAAACCGTAAATAGTGCAAACTTTAAGCTCAATGAAATCTCTCTGGGGCTTTTTCTTCAAAGGATGTAAAGACAAAAAGAAAGATCCCATATATGCTACAACAATAGTCCTTTTTTATAGAAAAGAACTGGAAACAAAGTGAGTACCTAACAATTGGGAAATATCAACATAAATTATAGAACATTAACGTTATGGAATATTATTGCAAAAAATATGAACATAAATGTAATTGGATATTATTTTACTATATAAAAAGGAATATGAGGATTTCAGAGAAATATATGAAGACTTATAAGTAGTTATAAGCAAATCAAATTAAGTAGAAACAGAAAAACAACATATAAAATAATTATAATAGCAAAAAGGAAAAGAAACATAAAACAAAATAGAAAGTTACAGAATAGTAATGACCCATATTTTCTTTGAAGAAGAAAGAAAGAAATGAACCTTTTTCCTTTCTGGAGAGTGGGAAATTAAAAGTGTAGAAACTTGCTTTTCAGAGACAATGAATTCGATGTCAACTGGTTGTATTTTCGGCTTTTTTATCTCCTTTACTACAAGGGATAACTAATTGGACAAAAGATTCTGGGGGAGGAAGTACTGGGGAAATGCTGCCATGTACAAACAAAAGTCATCAACAAAACTTTTTTAAAACTACAATTCACGAAATGGAAAAGTAATTTTTCAGCCTGACTGGAATTAATGCTTTGATGAGATGAAATTATGCTTGATTTATACTTAGGATTCTCACTGTTATGTCCAAGACAGGTGAGTCACAAATGAAAAAAAAATTCATAAAAAGACATGACATTTTAAAAGTCCTTCATGTTAAGTAATTTAGATGAAAATTTTCAAGGCAGATGACATTACCATGGAATTTTTTTATGTTTGAAATTCTCACAAGTTTACATTGTAGGACATTAGATAACTGGCTATTAAAACTTTTATTATAATCCAAAAAAAGTATAAAATAAAACAATCAGGCAAAATATTTGAAGAATCAGGCAAACCACACTACTTAGCTCATTCTCATTTCAGAAAGAGCTGATTTCAAATCTTACCTCAGATCCCTTATGAACTTCTGTGATCCTATAGCAAGCTACTTACCCTCTGCCTGCTATTATTTTCTTTAATTTAAAATAGGGATAATAATAGCATCTACAAATCAAGGTTGTTGTGAGGATCAATTGAGAAAAAAATTTGTAAAGTGTATAGCATAGTTCCTTGTACATAGTATATACTTAATAAAGGTTTGTTTCCTTTCTTTCTTCTCATGTCATTGTACTCCCAAAGGAATGGACTCTCTACTTCATAATTTCAACTTTAGTATATTATTTCTGTTTTCTGATTTACTTTGAATATTATTATTATTGATGTCTCTTCAGAAAATCTTGCCTTTAAATATGTAATTTTAAAAGGTTTGTTGTATATTTAGTATGATTTATTTTTAGTCTTGGGGCCCATTACTTTCCCATGGGAACTCATCTCCAAGTTTATAATGTAAATCAATGGGAAAATATGATTTCATTAACAGAAATTTGTTTTACAGCCAATATTGCAGGATATAGCTATTCCCTTAAGTGGAATCTGCCAAGCACAGCAATGAAGCAAGGAGAGCTGGCTACTTTCTCACACCTGAACCAAAATCCCCTAAGGAGCAAGAAAAGGGATGAGCTCAGCAGTTTACAGACAACTGAAGGGCAAGCTTCTAGCCTAGTGCTGCACCCTTCAAAATCAATACTCTTTTGGAATGCAGAATTCTGAGCTTCAGAGTTCATAGGTCAAACGTTAAAAGTGTCTGTAATTGAATAATAATAATAGTCTCAATTATCATATCTAGGTACCTCAGAATAAGCTTGTCAGTAGCACAGATGTAGCTGTTGGGAAAGCAAGGACACAGCTGGTTCCCAGCTTAATTTTATTCTAGCATGTATAACAGCTGAGATAATTTCATTGGCTCCCCAAAATGGAAATCTAGGAGAACCTTGTTATAACCTCTTGTTATTACACAGATTTGTATGCCTCCTAAATTACAACAATTCCATATATTTCTTTTTTCTAAGGCCTTATATGACATCAGAAGCCTTTAGGATGAATCCCAATCCTTCAACACCAGTGTTATAAAACTGCTCTGCTCTGCTAATAAACAGTCTTATCCTGAGCCTTATAGGGTCCGGGAGGCTGTTGTGGCATAGGAAGCACTAGAGAAAACTGAGCTGCAGGAAGACCTGGGTCTCATTGGTACCATTGTGATATAGTCAAAATGGAGTGATGCTGCTGGATGTGCACTTGCTGGAGGAGTCTATCCATCTTTTTTCTAATGTGTTAACATCGATGTGCTATCACTTTAAGAATCTGATATTCAAAAAGAGATATAAGGAAAAGACCAATGAATTTCCAATCAAAGCGCAGCAAAATGCTACTTACTACTACTGTCACCCTGGGCTTGTCATTGTCCGTTTCCTTAGCAAAAGATTAAAGAGATCTTTCTCAACTTGAAGTCCATAAAACACTGGGAGTAGTCTAGGAATTTATTGTGAGGGGCTTACAAATCTATATACATATTCATTCTGAACTTTTTGCATTGAAAGCTAAACATCGAAATAGGCTAGTAATGGAAGTAGATGGTTGGAACTTTGGTCACTTCAATTACTAAGATCAAAGTACTGTATAAATATTAGCAATTATTATTAAACTCTCCAAATTTACAAAATAGCATTCTAAATGTCATTCTAAATGACATAAGTACAATTAATAAACAGAGATGCATTTGTAGACTGAATACATGCTTCATATGTGTATATATATATATTTAAGTATTTGGATGTTTTTTTATAATGAATAAGGTACAAATTCATTTTAAAGTATTTTTGAAATTATAGAAATATTTTGGCAGAAATTATTCAACATGTCTTATTTCATCTGAAGAGTCAACAAACTTTTTTTTGAAACTACTCAAAATGTCTGGAAACTACAACTCTTTATAATGTCTAAGGACCCTTTTGGTTTTAAGGCCCAAGAGTTTAAAATGAAGAGCAAATAAACAGCTATCCCTCTTATTACAACAAGAACTTTATTTTACTAAGAATTAATCAGAGAGTTCTCCGAAACAAATCATACACCCACATACACATACTTTAAATAGAATTTCATTTATAAAAAGAAATTGCAATAGTTCTGGAGTAAATCTACAGAAACCGAGTTACCCATTTGTTAAATAGAATTGAAAGAATGAGGACTAGCTCTGATCTCACAACTGTGAATAGGTCTTTTTTGGCCTATATACTTAGAGGACAAGCTGGTAACTAAGAAGGCTTTGGCAGATGGTTTGTCTAAGAAGTTCTCTCTGAAGAGGGGCCTAGAACGGTAGGGTTCTTTTATTTTTGTACCATTTTGTATTGTTTTGACCAACTCCAGCATGGGCATCTGGGTATCCCAAAGTGAATAGAAATTAATCATGTTTCAGAAATAGGTGACAACTGTGGCAAAAGAAAGGGATGAACCTTTTTTCTTTCAGTAGTTTTCATTTTTTCACAACAGATCTTTTATAAAACTTTTGCATAATATTCTTTATGTTAATTGTCATAGGCTTCAGAGATCAACTTATCTAATTATCTCACTCTTAATATGAGAAAACCAAAGCTCCAAGAGGTAACAGATTTGCTCCTAATAGAGACAGGATTGAACCTTGGTCTTTTTCATTCCAATGCAATGCTCCCTCACACTAACTGATTCTTTTACAATGTTTTAACTCTTGTCCTTTGTATTATCTTTATTTTCTTTCTGTGTCAGGCTCAAAGCTTTTCTTTAGGCACAGGATGTTTGAACTCTGGCTGATTTTAATTGGTACCTTTGTCCCCAAAGGCAAATCACTTAATCACTCTGGGATTTGGTATGTGGTATTTACTTATATATGATCACTTGGGCTAAATGATATCCAAGGTCTTTTTAATCTCTAAAATCCTTATGTACACATCTAAATATTACTGGTCCTTGGTTTTTCTTACATATGTTAGCCTACAAATTACACTATATTTCTTTGGCACATATTTTAGATTCAAAAAAAAAACAATATGGCATATTAGAGAACTGCAAGATATCGTTTCAAATTCTCCTTCTGTTATGTCCTACCTGTGAATGTGACTATTCTCAAGCCACTATGCTTCCCAAACAATTCTCTAAGATGGCAAATTACCATCTGGCCTTATCAATCAAGTATTGTCCCCCTCGCAAGCTCTTTGCTTTGATAATTCATAGATCTGACTCTTTCAAAATTATATTTATCTGTCTCTAATTGAATATAAGCTTCTTGAGGGGATGGACTCTTCCTTTGTGTCTTTCTATCATCAGCATGTAGGCATTTAATAATTCCAATTAAATTGAAACTCTGACTCAAATCCCAATTCTTAAGCTTACTACTTGGGTGCTTTCAGGTAAGTAATTTAGCTCCTTTGTGTCTCATTTTCCTTGTAAATGAGAGGGTTGGAAGCAGAGTAGTCTAGATAGCCTCTGAGGGCCTTGTTTTGGAACTGGGCTCATGGTTCATGAAAGTTATTGAATTAACAGCTGCCCATGGCTGTGTCTCAGCCACAATATCCTTTATTTGGTTGTTCATAAAAATATTACTGCCAATAAAAAAGCCTAGAAATGCTGACTCTCTTTGAATTAATCTATTAACCTTTGTTCTATAAAGAAAACAAAAATCATCTCAATGGAAATATTAAACATTCTCTACTTGGTACATATCAAATTGCATGTGTGTGCCTGCATCCTCTCTCCCTCCTTCTCTCTCTTCTTTTCTCCCTCTCTTCCTCTTTTATTCTCTCTTCCCCCTCTCTCATTTTTTTCTCTCTCCTCTTTTTCTCTCTGTCTTTCTCTCTCTCTTCCTCTGCCTTTCTCCCTCTCCTTTCTCTGCCTCTGTCTTTCTCTCTGTCTCTGTCTCTCCCTCTGCCTCTATCTCTCTGTCGCTCTCACTGTCTCTGTCTCTGTCTCTCCTTTTTTTCTCTCTCTCTTCTTCTCTCTCTCTCTCTCTCTCTCTTCTCTCTCTCTCTCTCTCTCTCTTTCTCTCTCTCTCTCTCTTTTTCTCTCTCTCTTTCTTTCTCTCTTAGACACCCACACATCATACATATGATTGCAAAGAGTAATTTGTCTTAATATTAAAGCTACATATTTATAGATATGAAGCCTCCAAATGTCATACCACCCCACAAAATGACATTTTTTCTTCATTTTGTGAATGGGAGTGCTGTGGGAAAGACCAATTTGCCTTTTGCATTAAAGAAGAGCTTTGGTCTAAAAGAGTAATTATATAAAAATGATGTCTTCTTCCTCCACAGAGCTTTGTCTATCTATCTTTTAGACCAATCATTTTACTTAATGGCATAAAACGAGTTTTCATTTTAGCCAGGCCTTCAGAAGACAGCACAGCTCTGGGAGTAAGGTTCTTTCCAGTTTTAAGCATCATTGTGAGACCTGTCAACTCAGTTTTGCATGCAGCCCCTTTATTATGGGTGATGATATCAAAGTCAGAAAGCACACAGCTGGATATTTGGAGTTCACAGCTTGATGTCTGGAACCTGGATATTTGGAGGAGTGCAGCTGATGGCTCCTAAAAAAAAATCATCGTTTGACTTGTAAACTCAGCCAATTTGATCTGAAAGACATTGATAGGGAATAAATATAGAATTCTAGTGTTATATTACCTAAGTATCTTAGCTGTATACTTTCTCTTTTTCTAAATTTCAAGAGATATACGTGGGTAGAGAGTGCAGAGTTTAATTGGTTTGAACTCTGTAAGTCTAACAATATAATATCCAATGCCCCCACTGTGCTCTTTCTCCACAAAATTAACCTTAACCTTAAACACAAAATTAACCTCTACCAAGGTTGAACACGGTTTTTAAGTGTGTAACCTCCATTTCTTCTATGAAAAGCCCACTTTTTGGTTCACAATTAGCATTCTCAATTTTGGAGAAGTTGCCATGTCCTAATCCTACTATCTTAATTATGAGTTGACCAGGAAAGAAAAGAAATGTCTTAATTCAGGTGGGATAGAGAAGAAGTGATAGGGGAGGGTAGAAAAGCCATATGACTAGAGCTAATTTCATAAGGCAATAAATATAGCCAAGCTTCTGAGAAGAAACAGCAAGCTGCCACCAGAGCTGGGATAGAAAATTCTCAAAGGCCTTAGGCAATGATAAAGCCTTACCCATAATCAGCACACAGAGAATAGATACCAGCACATGTGTATCATCCTTCCCTTGGAAAACACATAGAAATAGCTATGGAGAGAAAAAAATTCTGCCAGTGTAGGAGGAGAAGAGCCCGAAGAGAGGAGAGGTGATTGAAAACCTTTCATTTACAGCAGTTAATTACAGTCTTCAAGTATTTAAAGGGAAATTGCAGCCTTGCAAATAATTCTCAAAGAACATGAGACCACCAAATTGTAGTTGGCTGCTGAATTCGCATCTGTGAGGGTCTTGCCACAGGTTTGTCCTTCCCTTTCTTCTCTCCCCTCTCCACCTTTTCAGTAGATTTAAGGAATTTGTGAATCTTCCTGCAGCAAAACACCCCTACACACACACACACACCCCATGTAAGAATTCCAGGAAAATTATACAAAAAAGATAATGGAAAAGAGAGAAAAGGAGAGGTAATATTTCAGCATTATCGACTGGCTAGTTTATCCTAATTTCTTTTAAAGGCCCATGTATGAAGGCAGGAATCAAGTTTCTTTATTTAAAAGGCAAATTGACATAATAAAAAAGAATCTTGAACTTCGAGCTTTGGATCTAAGTCCTTTACTCTGCCATATAGCAGAAGTGTGATTTTGGCCAAGTAACTTAATCAATTGATCAAAACTAATGGTTCAAAGGGAATAATAATCAGGAAAGTATTTTGTAAGTCTCAAAGTACTATGTGAATGTCAAATATGATTGTGATTGCTGACTGGAATATTGAAAATACCTATTCTCTCCTGCTGAGAATAGGTCAATTTTAACTTTAACTTAAGAATTCTAAGTTAAGGGGCTTTGGAATGACTGATTATAGTAGCTTTGATCTGAGAAATATTCATATGGTACATTAAGAAACTCCCTGGAGTGTGCTGTAATAGGGGCAAAAAGAGGGATTCTAGAGCTAAACAATCTCAGTTCAAACCCTAGTTCTGCACAGAATTACCTAGGTGACCTTTGGCAAGCTATTTCAAAGAATCACAGAATCTCAGAGTTGGAAAGGTACAAACACCTATTTCCACCAGTTCCTAATACGAATCCCTTTCCTCATCTGTAGAAGGAACTTGCTGGGTTAGATGATTTTTAAGATTCATTTCTACCTATTCTAATACAATCTGTTAACATTTATGATACTAAATACTTAAATTCCAGTAATTAAAAAAAAGGCAGATTACTAATTTTTTTTAAGGATGGGTGCTGTTTCCATCTGGAGGCAAAGAAATGAACCAAAAAAATTTCTCAAAATCTCTATGTGGCTTAGGTTTTAAAACTTAAATTTCTTAAAAACCCATACCAAAATATAGACATAATAGATGGAGGAAATGTTAAATTTAGGCTTATTTCACAAATGTCCTTGACTAAAGCTCTTGAAGCTAACATTCACATTTTTTTGAACAAGCTGGATAGTAGTCTTCATTATTCAAGTGTCTCAAGGAATTTTCTTTGAATTGTCAATATTGTAGAAATTTTATTTTTTTCTTCACATACCAATTTGATGATTCAGCTCTGTCTAAATAAATAAACTATTGCAGTACAGAAGAATTGGTTCTACCAACATGGGAAAATTATTGGAGAGAGAATGAAGGGAAGTATGACAACAAAAAATAAATAAAAATGGGCCACAAGAGGAGTCTCACAACATATCATCATATTCAAAAGTGCAACAAGAAGCAAAGGAGAATTACAAAGTAATAGTTGTGGAGTGAGATTCACACAACCGATAATTCCTTGCATTCAATGAACCCTCTCAAAGCTTAATATTAGGCCAGAGTTATGGAATAGTATTTTTCCCAATACCCAAAACGCTCTCCTAATCTGTTTAAGGTAATTTAACCTTTTGTTTTGTTTTAAATAAAATGTCCAAGTTAATTAGCACATTTGTTGCACTCTTCCCTGCCTCTCTCCTACTCAGAAATAATAAAAATGATATTACCTCCAGATGGAGCTTGTGAAACTGCTAAATTCTAAGAATAGAATCAAAAGGACCTCAATGGATGACATCCACATCAACTTAAACAGCAATATGTTGACAAAGAATGTTCAAACAAATGGTTGAGTCAAACAGATTTGTTTACAGAAATGGACGGATTGATGATAGCAACACAGTTACATATCATGCCATCAAAAATTGCTGAAAGGTTAACCTCAAGGAGCTTGGATTTATCGATTAATGTGGATTATGCAACAAAAAAAAAGTAAAGTCTATACAGCATATCACTGTGCGTTGCAAAAAATTTAAAAGTACTAAATACTTAGAAACACATAACCAGATGGCTAGAATTGTACAGTAGAAATTTGCTAATCTATAGAAAATAACAGATGACAAATACCTGTATTACAAATACAAACTCTCAAAAATGGTCTTGAAAATTCAACAAATATGCTACATTGAACACTAGAGTATAATCTTAGATAAAACTTGCATGTAATTCTCAGGATTGTGGATATGGATTATGGATGTTGATCCATGAAGGACATTTTTAATTGATGCTAATATACTGGATACTTATCTATAAAGTACATGGATTAAAAAGCTTTCAAAATATGTAAAGAAATCAAAACTCTATTACCACAACTACTAGTGGAGTTGTCTCAAAAATGTTTTCCCTGAAATTACAGAAAATAAATTTGCATCTCAATATTTCATTTAGTTACAAAAGCATTCATTTAATCCCCACAGTACAATATCACTGGATATAAATGTAAAAAAAAATGATAGAAAGTGACTTATCCTTTTATCATTTTTATTGAACTTGAATAAGAAGGATGAGATTAGCATTATACTTATCACTATCATCATCTTCATCTTCATTATCATCATTGTCTTTGTCATTGTGATCATCTTTATCTCTTAAAAAATGACTATGGCTTCCAATTTAAAGAAATAATACAAAAATATATATAAGTGATTTGATAAATATAAATATGAATATAAATAAAAACAATTCTCATTTATATGGCACCATAGAAAAAGATTCTCCATTATGAGAAATAGTTCTCCAATGATATTAAAATATCATTTAGATTCATGAAGTGTAAACTTTTGAATATATATCAAGGCAACAAAAAAGATAAGATACTCAAGCCTTCCATCTTGAATCCAGTAGTCAAATTCAATATATAATTTGGTGTTGTTTACAGGTACCTAAGTCTCAACACACTGAACATAAGACTATCAGGAAGAAAATTGTAGCTATCTGTGTCAATATACTTGCTATCAAGCAGAAATCAAAACTTAATGGGAAGAGAACATTTAAGATAATTAAAACTTGCACAGTAACAGGTTTAATATATACTTTCCACATAGTAAATGGAATATAAGAGATTTGTAAAATGCCCTAACAAAAAAACTATACAAAGTAAGCAAAGCACAATTCTATCATTCAGGCCAATTATAAAAAGATTACCATTAAATCATCAAAAAGGGAAAAGAGAATTGATGTCCTATTGTTGTTTTACAATCATTCCAGCAATTTCCAAGTCTTTGTGACTCCATTTGAGATTTTCTTGGGTAAAATACGGAAGTAGTTTGCCAATTCCTTTCCTAGTTCATTCAACAGATGAGGAAACTAAAGCAAACAGCTGAAGTAACTAGCCCATGGTTACAGAGGTATTATCTGAGGTCAAATTTGAACTCATGAAGATGAGTCTTTCTGACTCCAGACATGATATTCTATCTACTACTTCACATAACTATCCAAGGTATCCCATAAGCTAATGAAAAACAAGTTATATACTGTCAGAAATGCTTTTGAAAAAAAAATAAACAAATTTACTAATTATAGTGATACCCAACAATAAGTACAGATCAATAGATCTGTTGAATATAGCTCTGGATGGAGTTATGAATTGGTAAAGATACAGGAATGGAATTAAAGGTTACTCTATAGGTAATATAAACATGAATTCAACCAACAACATGTTCACAGAAGTTGTACAGATAACTGAGCCATGCAGATTTATTTACAGAAACAAAGAAATTGATGACAATTTAGGACCAGGTAAAGACTATCTGAAATTACAGAAGAGTAATCTGTAAGGAGTTGACTGATTGATCAATAAGCAGTATATAAAGAATGATAGAAAATTTGTCATATATAACTGCAGGCTACAAAAATTTGGTACCTCCAAAATATCTGGTAATATAGGGCATGGTGTATTTAATTTTAGATGATAAACTTATTTGGTAAAGTAATAGATGTCAAATCCCTATACTACAAACCGAGACTTCAAAATATCATTGAAAATTCAGTAAGTAAATAATGCCAGAAATGAACCATAATAACAAGCAGAACAATTTCCCATAATCATCCAGACACAACATGTATCTGTAACAATATAAAAAATAAACATCATCATACCAAATATGCATAATCTCCAAATCATATGAAAAGTAAAGTTTTCAAAATAAAGGCACTCAACTGCAAAAATCAGAATCATATTGGGGCTGAAGTATACTTTCAGTTCCTATTGTTCTGTCTGCTAGTCATCCTAAAAATGCTTTAATTAAGCTTTCAACAGAAGATGAGCTTACAACTCAAAACTTGTATTTAACTACAAAAGGAATTTATATTACCCACACAAAGTCTGCAGAATATTAAAAATAAAAGATAGACTACCAGAAGCATATTAACTTGTCCCAGTACTATTTCTATCTGAACAGTTGAGCAAATTAAAACAAAAATTAAGTGACTTGCCCGAGATAAAATAGGTAGCAAGTATCTAGGACTAGATTAAATTCATATCTTTCTGATGTTAGATCTAGGACTTTATCAACTGCACCATCCAGTTGTCTGATATTTATATAAAGTTTTAAAGTTATATACATATATATGTATGTGTATATATATATATATATATATATATATATATATATATATAAAATCTCATTTCAGTTTTGTAATAAAGAACTTACTTTAATATGTCAATGGTCCTGTGATCTTAATGATATTGTCATTCCTATCAAAGAAGATGATCCCAACTCTTTGATACCTACTAATTCTTTATAATTCTTGTAATTATAATCCTCTAAAAAAGGTCCAACTGACACAGTGGACCATGACATTGCATAAATATTGGAAGAAGTAGATTGTCTATCACTCAACTGTCACTCTTACCATATGATAAGCGCTCAATTTTTTCTGATCATACATCTAGTTAACAATATTAAATCCACTATTTTGCATATATTTTAATTAGTAATATCTATCCATATCTTCTTGGGTAATCTACAATTTTAATTCTTCAGGAACTAAATCATAGATATATAATATTACTGGAAGAATATTGCTTTAAAATATTGGCATTTATTTCAGAGAAAATCTTGGGGACATAAAAAATACTGCATAATTTCCCAAAGGCTATCCAGCCTGTTCTCCAACTACTGTCTATTCTCACCATAGCTTAGTGTCCATCTGTTGTTTCTATCCAAGGTCTTTGCACTGATGGACAGAACTAGGGGTTGTCAATTCTGTTGCAAATCATAATCTAGGCAATAGTTGTCTTTTTCCATTTGGCTTTTCCTATATAGATAATTAGACCAAACTCTTTTGAATAATTATGATTTTGCTTTAGGATGTTCTACAATTTTCTAGGGCTTGAGACAATTAGAACAATGTTATTCATAAACAGGAGCAGCTAGAAGTTTTCACCATTGATAAGGATTCCCCCTTCCATTTTGGCTCTGTCCTGAACATCTTCCTTGACAATCAAAATACTATTGGAAACTATACATCTTGCTGTTTTATGCCTTGTTTGATATTAATAATCAAGGGATCATCAGCAAAGCCACATCTATAGTTATATCTTTCTTGCTTTTTCTTTTTTAAACTTTTTAAAATATTTTTTTTTTATTTTCAAAATATCTGCAAAGATAATTTTCAACATTTACCCTTGCAAAACCTTGTGTTCCACCTTCTTCTCTAGACAACAACTAATCTAATATATGGTAAACATGTGCAATTCTATAAATATTTCCACATTTATCACACTGCACAAAAAAAATCAGATGAAAAAGATAAAATGAGAAAGAAAAAGCAACAAACAATAACAAAAAGGTGATCCACAGTCTCCACTGATGTAGATGGATGTAGATGACTCTCTCCATCACCAGTCTATTGGATTTGGCCTAAGTCACCTCATTGCTGAAAAGAGCCAGGTCCATCAGAATTGATCATCACATAATCTTGTTGCTGTGTACAATGTTCTCTTGGTTCTACTTACTTCATTTAGTATCAGTTCATGAAAATCTCTCCAGGCCTTTCTGAAATTATCCTGTGATGATATTCCTTTACATTCATATACCATAACTTATTCAGCAATTCCCCAACTTATGGGCATCCACTCAATTTCTAGTTCCTTGTCAATATAGTTACATTTTTCAATGAATCTTGCCTTTTGGGGATATATACATGAAAGAAACCTTATTCATAGAAACATAGGCTTCTACAAAAACTTCCAGATTTTATAGATGAGGTAGCAAAAGGATTTTATTTGCAGTTTTTTCCTAACAGATCAAAAGTTTTTTTTTTTTTTTTAATGGCCCACAAAAATAAGGATTATAAGATAGTGTGACTATAAAGATGTCATCTGTTCCCTTCTCATACCTTCATCATGGGTATTCCCAATGCATGTGAAGATCATTCTAAGAAAAGAAGAAAATGTAGAATATGTTTTTTTTTTTTGTTTGTTTGTTTGTTTGTTTGTTTGTTTGTTTTTTGAGAAGCGATTGGAGTTACATGACTTGCCTAGGGCCTAGAGTGTCTAAGGCTGGATTAGAACTCAGGTCCTCGTACCTCCAGGGCCAAAGCTTTATCCATTACACCTTCTAACTGATTCAAAATGTAGAATTTGGAAAGTAAACATTTGATTTGGAAGTTGTTAATGTTAACTGTCAACTTTTATTTTTGGTAACAATAATGTCCAAAGTTTCCCTTCTTTTCAGATGTTTAGTATCTTAAATTCTTCCAGATGCTTTGAAAATTAATTCCTCAATTTCCTCAAAATTGTTTCACCTCTTACAAATACTTCCTCTGTATATAATAGTCCAAATTTTCCTCACATCTTTGTTATGATTAATTTCATTTTTTATTTCTTTAATTTGCTGCAATATTAGAATCAAAATACCATTGATGAAGAAAATAATTTGCTTTATAAAAATTTTTATAAGTCTTTCTCATTTTTTACTTCTTTTGATTTTCTCTTTAAATATCTTCATTAGGATTTTGTTTCACCAAGTGTCTAGCTACACTTTCAGTAAAGATAGGTACTTCAGGCATTACTACCACCATTTTATAAGTAAGGTTATGGAGGCTAAGAAAGACTTAACTGATTTGCCCAAGATCACACAGATATTAAGTGGAAAAGGCTAGATTTAACCTAAGTTTTTCTGATTTTAAGTCCAGTATACGAATTACTCTGCTACATTAACTTCTTAAAACCTAATCTTCTGTGTACCAAATCTACCCTAAATCCTCATGTTTTCCTGTAATTCATATGATCCTAATACTCTGAAACAAATCTTGACCTTAAAAATGCTAATTCTCTTCATTTATCCTCTGTCAGGTCTAATAATAATCTTTTGTTATTCATTATCAATTCTCTGAGATGGGGTTCAAAGGAGCATTCCTGGAACTCCACTCAAGAAGTTACTGACATATTTAAGTGGAAAAGCTAACAACTAGAACAAATGAGCTTAGTGAGATTCTCTGATTATGTCCTAATTCCTAAATTTAGGAGACTAAATGCCACGCTGATGACTTGAATGCAGAATGGAGGAATGAGTACGTTCTCTGGAACCAGTGGTTGATGAAAGTAATACTATATCAGACAGAGAGAGAGAGAGAGAGAGAGAGAGAGAGAGAGAGAGAGAGAGAGAGAGAGAGAGAGAAATACAGAGATACAAAGAGACAGAGACAGAGACAGAGACAGAGACAGAGACAGCAATAGATATGGAGAGACAGAGACAGAGAAAGAGAATGGACTTAACTTGAAGTAGAATAAATATCCACAGAAGGAAAATTATCTGAATATTTAGGCAAATACCAAAAAGTATACTTTTCCCCAAAAATTTCCTAGGTCCTTCTCCCAATTATCTCATCTTGTGATCTGATCACTCAAGATTCACAAACTCAAAATCTGATTTTTAGTTAAAAAAAAAACTCAGTTTTAAATTTTCTCCCTCCCTCCATATCCCATTGAGATGGCAAGGAATACTATGTCATTACGTATTTATAGTCATGTAAAATATATTTCCACATTAGCCATGTTACCAAAAAAAACCCAAGAAAAATAAAACAGAAAAATATGCTTCAATCTCCATTTAGAATTCATCAATTCTCTCTCTGGAAGTGAATAGACATTTTTTAATCATGGATCCTCTGAAACTGTTGAATCAAAACCTTTGAACTTAAAAGCTTCATATTATCCAAATTTAATGAAAATCCCCATAGCCATCTATCCAATAAGCAACTATTGCAACTTTTTCTCAAGGCCCTTCAATAAGGGGGAGCCCACCCCATCCAGAAAAAAAATTATACTTTGAGATAACTCTATTTGTAAGGATTTTCTGATATATTCACCTAAATTTGACTCTGTAATTTCTCATCGATTCTAGGTGTGTCCTTTGGGCCTAAACCTAACAAGTTATTCTCAGACAGATGTTACCTTTTCAAAAGCTTGAAGATAGTTATCATGCTCCCTCAAGTCTTCTTTCCTCCAAGCTACATATCAGTCATTCCCCTTATGGCAAGCTATTGTCTATCTGCACTATCCTGATTGGCTTCCATCTTGCCAATGTCCTTTCCTAAATCTGGAGAATAAAATTTCACATAGCACTTCAGATCTGCTGCTGTCTCATATGGCACATGTCATCTACTAAAAAGTTTATTTTTTTTTCAAATAAGCTATTTATAAGCCACATGTACTAGGCAGGGTTGATTCAGGACAATGCCCTTTTTGTTCAGATTTGATGTTTTTATGAAACGAGGCACTCAAAGGTCCTTCAATAAATTAACAATTAGTTATTTAGCCATAGCATAGAAAGACTATTCAAAAGGATATGTCAACATTTACCTTTATTTGTTTATTTGTCTATCCATTTATCCACCTATTCATCTAAATATTATCTCTCTCTCATGTAAAATCTTTATTGTCTATTCTTTTAAATTAACTATATATCTATCTCCTTGTTTATTTATCTTCTATCTAAAGCTGTTCCTTTAGAGAAGCTCCCTTCTCTCCACACAAAAATGCATCTCATCAGCAGGGCAAAATATGATTTTACATTATGCTCCAAGCCTAATGGCCTCAACTCTATGTGGGCGGTCATTTTATGTCTTTTGGCAATCAGTCACATCTATTTGGCCAGAGGCCACCAGGAAGCTGCCTTAAGGGAGATGAGCTTGAGTTCTAGCAATCTGGGCCAATCAAGTCCCAAGGAAAGTTTTGTCACCTTTAAAGGAAAAGTTAAACTAGTCTAACTTGATATCAAGGATATCTCCTTGATAAGGAGAGAAGGATGATCTCTCATCACCTCTGAGAGATGGTGATCCTATCATACCATGCCTTCTCTATCATGTATTTGGGAAATTTTCTGGAATCTATGTGAAGCTAATTTTATTCTTATTAAAATTATCTTACCACTATACACGGCTCAGATTGACCAAGATGGCAGGAAAAGATAATGAGGAATTTTTGGGGGATGTAGGAAAACTGGGACACTGATACATTGTTGGTGGAATTGTGAGCAGATCTAACCATTCTGGAGAGCAATTTGTAACTATGCCCAAAGAGTTGTCAAACTGTGTAAATACCCTTTGATCCAGCAGTGTTTCTACTGGACTTATAACCCAAAGAAATCTTAAAGAAGGGAAAGGGACCCATATGTGCAAGAATGTATGTGGCAGCCCTGTTTGTAGTGGCCAGAAACTGGAAACTGAGTGGCTTCCCATCAGTTGGAGAATGGGTGAATAAATTGTGGTATATGAATGTTATGGAATAACAATAAGATGCTTCAGACCAGTTCCAATGATTTTGTGATGAAGCCAGCCATCTACACTCAGAGAGAAGCCTGTAGGAACTGAGTGTGGTTCTCAACATAGCATTTTCCCTTTTTTGTTGTTGTTTGCTTGCATTTTATTTTCTTACTCATTTTTTTCCCTGTTTGATCTGGTTTTCTTGAGCAGCAAGATAATTGTATAAATATGTATGTATATATTGGATTTAGCATATATTTCTACCATGTTTAACATGAATTGGATTACTTGCTATCTAGGGGAGGGAATGAGGGAAGGGGAAGGAAAATTGGAACACAAGGTTTTGTAAGGGTTAATGTTGAAAAATTATCCACACACATCTTTTGAAAATAAAAAGCTTTAATAAAAAAATGAAAAAAAATCTTAAAATCAATATAACAATGTAACCTATCAAGACTTTGCATTCTGACTGTTCATGAATATTCATTATTCCCTCCATCTGTACGTCATTTGTATATTTGATAAGGATTCCATATTTGCTTTTATCCAAATTGTTAAAAAATATTTATCTTTATCTATATCCATATATCTATATCTATCTCTTTCTATATAACACACTGCACAGAACCAAACACAGATATATGAGATTCTCTTTAAGAGATCTTTTTTCAAGCAAATATTGAAACATTCTTTTGGATCCAGCCATTCAAAAATTGCATATAAATACAAATAGCTATATAACCTTCTAGCCCATATCTCTAAATCTCTTCCACAATTAGAGAATGTGAGAGGTATTTAGATAAAATCTCCACCATCACTGTCCTTTAAGGCAGATGCAAAAATTGATACTTATGGTTTTTTAGTTAATTAATCATGAGTCACACCCCCTAGCCAAAACAGTCTGCCAGTCAGTAAGCATTTATTAAACATCTACTATGTGCTAGATACCATACAGAGAAAAACCAAATCATGATATCTGATCTCAAAGTGCTGAGATTATAATGGAGGCAATTAAAAAGTCAATAATTAGCAGTGCTGTCAAATAGCAAAAGTAGTCTAGGAAAACAGGAAAACTAGTCTAGTACAACCTACTCTTGTGAAACCATGTGATCATCATGCCCTAAATATCTTTTGAATTCTGTGTTCTGGAATTTTTCCAAGAATTGAAGTCAAGCTCACTGGCCTAGATGTTGTAATCTTCATTTCTTCTCCTCCTCTTCTACCTCTTCCATATCCATTTCCTTCTCCTCTACTTTCTCCTCCTCCTCTTCTTTCTTCTCTTCTTCCTCCTTTTTCTCCTCTTCTTCTTCCTTCTCCTCCTCCTCTTCTCCCTCCTCCTTTTCCTTCTTCTCTTCCTCCTCCTTTTCCTTCTCTTCCTCCTCCTCATCTTCCTCCTCCTCCTTCTCCATCTCTCCTCCTCTTCCATCTCCTCCTCCTCTTCCTCTTCCTCCTCCTCCTTCTTTTTTTTTTTTTTTACAGTACACTCCAATAGGCTGCACCTCTTTCATTCTCCCATATTTTAGGGATCATCGAGAGTAGCTCAGCAATCACATCTGCTAGTATTAAGCTGCCACTGTTCGTGTTGTTCAGTTATTTTAGTCATATACAACTCTGTAGGACCCTTTTGGAGGTTTTCTTGACAATAACATTGGAGTGGTTTATTTCCTTCTCCAGCTCATTTTACAAAATAAGGAAACTGAGATACAATAGTAAGTGGCTTGCTCAGTATCACACAGACAGTGTCTGAGACTAGATTTGAATTCTGGCTTCCTGACTTTAAGCCAAAGCTCTATTCACTATTCCACCTAACTGCCCACATTAACTATAAATGCTTAGAGTACTTAAGGACACACACACACACACACACACACACACACACTACTTTGTCTACTTCTCAGGGATGAATAAAGTCATTGACAACTTGGATTTGGAAAAATGAGTAAGTCAGACCATTTCTCTGATGTTCTGGAGGAAGCCACATTCATGAGGCTGCAGATCACTCATTCCTTTACCTTTAATTCACCATCACTGAGTTCTGTGAAAGTTGTTTGGTGCCCCCAGGTTATTTCCTAAACCCTTAAGTGTGTTCTTATTTAGAATCTAGAAAGAGGTTTTTGGTTTTTTGGTTTTTTGGTTTTTTAGTTTTGTTTTGTTTTTTCCCCCCAGAAATTCGTAGTACTCTAACCTCAAATGGCTTGGAACACAAAGCCAGAGAGCTTTCTATTGAGTCACATGTTCACTCAGGGGCCCCCATGCAGGCATAGGACTTGAAAAAAGAGTACTACCTTTGAATTGTTAGGAAAGGGAGGAAATCCACACCGAACAACTGAATTATGTGCTCTGTGTTCTTCCATTATTCTTTTCATAAATTATGGAAAATAAGCATTTTGAAAACACAACATGCTTCACTTACCCAAATCATGATCCTTATTATAGCTATCATTATTTCACCATGATGGAACAGAGAAAAGCACAGGGCTCTACCCCAAATCAAGCTGAAGCTGGCCCTGCCCAAAGGGCTTACAAACTAGTTAGACAGACACATAGATCTGACAGGCAGCAATGATCTATGAGCATTCAGCAGCATAAGCTCCACTGCCAGCAGCCCGGGGGGTCTCAGCTGGTCTAGGAAAGGCTTTGAAAAAGAAATATGTTTAGAATTGGAATTTAAAGGAAGAAGTAACTTGTACATGTATCAAGAAGGAGAATAAAGGAAATTCAGAAAAGGGAACTCCATCTATATTATAAGTCCATGGACAAATTAGGTTTAAGATCAAGAAAGGCCAAGAAAAGACAAGGGCAAGAAATTTAGCCTCTCAGTGCCTAGGAAGCTCTGTAAGATTACAAATTACAGAGAAGATGCTTAAATAAATTGGTAGAGGGGGTTTCTCATCTAGATGTTCCCTGTAGCATTGAAATTCCTCATTTAATCCCTATCTCTATAGAATATTTTTAATGAAATAAAATTAAAATTAAGAAAATTTGGGAATTGGGACAGTTGAACTCTGGGTCAAGACAAAACAATAGCAAAGACCAAAAGTAACGGAGTCTACATAAAAGAGCTAGAGTGGGTAGAGTTGTTTTTGGCTTGTCTTTTCTTGTGCCCTTTCTTCCCTGTTACAATATTCCTTATTTACTTGCCCTTGGCTTCCAATGGTCTCAACTCTTTCTCACTGTATCCTTTATCAAAACTTCCACTTAGGAAAGGATCAAAAATTCACTTCCAATAAGGTAAAAATTACTGATAAACTTAAAGTAGAACCATTCCCCAAAATATTGGCATTATAACAAGAATTAAATTCTCAAGCTAAAAAGGAAAAGCTCTAGGGAGTAGGCATCCAGCCCTCCTGGCACCTCTGAAATCACACCATGTAGGTGGCCACCTACTCTGCCTTCACAGTAGGCTGGCTCCAAGACAGAGCTCTACTTCTTGCATTGTGCAGTCGTGATAAGCCATTGCGGTTACATTAGTGAGATAGCATCGACAAGAAGGTGGACCGTGCCTCGAATTGCAAAGAGCCTGCTGGAAGGGAGCTCATCTGTCAAAGCCAGGACACAAGCAGACAGCGGGTGGGCTGGCAGCAAACAGGGCTCCAAGGTGAAGTGCAAAAGATTTCTTCCCTTGAAATTGAGAAAGAAGTGGCACAAAGAATTAGTTCCTTAGGAGCTAAGGTGATCCCCAAGATGTCTTCCCAAAAGATCTAAAGCAAAAGGAGGTCTAAAGAGATTAAGTACAGCGTCTAGCTTGTGGTCATACAGCAAAACCAGTGACATTTTATGGTTAAAATGGAGGATGTCAAGTCAAAGTCAAGCCAATGTGACAGGCCCTCTGATTCCTGGAAATCTATAAAGCAGGTATTTATTTAATAGTCAAGATATCACCAGCCTGATGTCATTGATCCTCTTTGAAAATGAAGGACTGACCAACAACAAAAACTGTGTACCAGATAGTATGCTAGGTACTAGAGACAGAAAGAAAACAAAACGAAACAAAAATCAGCCCCTACTTGAAATAAAAGCTTATATCCTAATGGAGGAGCTAACATGCATGTGATTAGATATATAGGGAATAGATAAAATGTTCTCTTAGAGAAGAAACCTGTGGAGGTATGGATGGGAAGAAGAAGAAAACAAAAGTGGTAAATGTTGGGGAGATATTTTTAATTCTTATTAAATATTCTTCCATACTTTACTCCTTTGGCCTCTGAACCTTATGGCCAAACTGAATTACTTTCTACTCTTCATTGTTCTGCCCCATACTACTTCTTTCTACACCATATTTTCAGTCAAGTCATTTCCCATTTCAAGAATGATCAACCATCTCCCTCTACTAAAATTTCCCCCTTCCTTCTATGCAAAACTTAGCAATTATTTAGTTATCTAAAACTTCCCTCACACCCTTACCCCGCATTCTCTCCCTCCTCAAATGTCTCATGCCCCTGTCCATATCTCTCTTTTGCATTTATCACAATCTTCTTTTGAATCTTGTTATCCTGATATGAGTCATTTTCCCCTTTCGACAATAAATGCATAGGATTATTAGCTTCCTGGGAAGTAATAGCTGGGTCTTATTTACCTGCATATCCCTAGTGCTTTGTAATGAATTCAAGATGAATTTTTAATTTGAATTCTTTGAATTTGAACATTGGATTTATTTCATTTTGTTTTGGTGAGAGGCACAGTCACAGATGGAGCTAGACTGAATAGAGAGAAACAACATTTCAGAGAGCATGAAAGCCACAAGTTTCTTTTTGTATCTAGCTCTTAGTTCAACCTTCTCCAAGGCTTGTATCAAGCACCCACCACGAGGGTCTCAAAATGGAGACGGGGAATGCTAGTTGCCACAAACAATCACATTGTTTTCTTCAAAGTCTAGGAGCGGGAGAATGTTCAGTGATGATGGTGGAAGTGTGCCTGTTTAAGAAAATGGTCAGCCAGGAAGCCAGCCACCCAGCCCACAAAGTACAAAGGGTGGGGAAGGAAGGGAGAATTATAGTATGGAACACATTGCTCTCTTTGTGCCCCCTCCCCCTTCACCAAAATGTTCGATCTCCAAACAGAAGCGGCTGGTTGTGCATGGGGACAGGGAATAATAGAGTCAGAAAAATTGCAAGGGGTGGAGAGAGGATGTTAAATACAGACTGAGTAAGCAAAGCAGCAGCTTCTCCCTCCACTTGCCTCCCTTCGTTCCCTTGCTTATTGTTCCATTTGACCAACTTCTTTTTTCCCTCCCTCTCCTTCTCCTCCCTGCTTCCCCAGAGGTGATCTCCTCATCTATCTTTAAGCTGTGTTTTCATCATCATGTTGCTGTGACAAGATAATAGCTGACAAGAAAAGGAGAGCAGATTCCTAAATTAATTATGCACCAACATCGCCCTGCCTGATGTTTCCACAGCTCTTGTGATGCTGGGAATTGCAGGCAAAGTTTCCAAGGTGGCAGGCATATATATTTGAAAAGAATAGGCTGGTACTGGTGCCAATCAAGAGAGCCACTAAGAAAAGGCGGGGGCAATTAAGCAGAGGTATGGGAATCCAGGGGTGGGAATGGGAAAAGGGGGATAGAGAGGGCACAAGGGTGTTCCCGTGACCTATATTCATCTGCTTCTCCCTGTTTGAATTGTGTTACAAGATGTCAGAGAGAAAAGACAGTAAGAGTAAGGGATAACAATGGTTGTGATGCTTATGGAATGGTTCCCTATTATATTAAGACCTGGGCATAAAGCCAAGTATTTGACTTGTAGACCTAATTGTGGGTGGGGACATTTCTGTTTTAACTTAAAATTCTCTCCTTTGATGGAAATAGATCAGAGTAATTCTTACCATCTCCCTCTTGTAAACCTAGTCGTCCATTGCTCTTTAACTAAAAATCATTGAAGGTCACTAAAAAAGTTCTTAGAAAAAATAGAGCTAGAACTAGGAATTTGGGGGCTCAGGGAAAGTACATTAATGGGCTTTAAGTTAAGTAGAAATAAACAAACCCTTTTTCTGAGCAGGATGATTTGGGAAGGAATAGAAAAGGACCTGGGGGGGGGTCACAGCCCATCATCTGGTATTTCCCCATTTTTATGAATTAGTCTTTTTAAAAAGTTGGACAATTTTTGATAATTTCTACCTATATAACATATCTCTCACATCCATCCCCTTTTTTCTATTATTCACATAGATACCATCCTTGTCTACATCTTCATCTTCTTTTTTCTGGTCTCTTGCAATATTCTCCTAATTAGTTTCCCATCTTCAATTCTCTCTCCTCTCCAATTCATCCTATATAAAGCTGACAAAAAGATTTCCCTAAAGTATAGATCTGATCATATTCCATTCCCATTCTATAAACTTAATTCACTCCATTATTTCCTCTATGATCAAAAGTAAGGTGTTCTGTCTTTTTTTTTTTTTAAGTCCTTCACAATCTGAGCCCTATCTATTTTTGTTGTACATTACTCCTCTTCCTTCTCTTTCTGTTCAAGTCAATTTGTTCCTGTTGTTCCTCATAGATGATAGTCCTCACTTTATCTTTTCTATGACTTTTCTCCATGTCTAGAATGCGCACTCCCTTCATCACCACCTCCTAGTAACTCGTATCCTTGGACACACAATAAATTGCTGCCTTCTACATGAAGCCATTCTTGATCTCAGCTCCTACAGACTTCCTCTTCTCACATTTCATTTTTATTTTTTGTACATTTTAATATTTGGATATTGTTTATTTTTTGCACATGTCACATCCCCCTTTAGACAGTAAGCTCCTTGAGGGCAGGGATCATTTCTCTAGCATTATTGTACCTAAAACCTAAAATGATACTTTGAATATAATCAGAATTTGACAAATCTTTGTTGATTGATTTGGTTGCTAAGTTGTTGTATCATTTCTATTGAAAGACTGCATGTGCTAGCCACACACAATAAATCTGACAGCATAGGACAAAAGTCCATTTACCACATCTTGTTATCAATCGATAGCTTTTATAAAGTTCATACGATATGCTAGGCACTGGGGTAGGTGCTAGAGATATGAAATCCCTGTCCTATGGCAGTTTAGCCAGAGGAAACAAGATGTATTTGTGTGTATGTATCTCATGCATGTATATAGATATATACACACTAGCATATACATACATATATATGTATATATATATATAATACATGTGTGTACCTACATATACACATATATACAAAATCTATATAAGGTGGCTTTGAGGGAAAAGCACTAAGAGCTGGAAGGATGAGGAAAGTCTCATGTTGAAGATGGCCCTTGACTTGAGTCTTGAAAGAACCTAGAGATTCTAAGAGATAAAAGTTATAAGGAAGTGAATTCCAGGAATGGATGACTGAAATTGATTTCATCCTCTGATGTGAACCATTGTGCAAAATGGTCTAAATCACTGCTGACATCATGGAAATCTTCTGTATTCACTGGAAGTTTAGAATTCTGAAGAAGATTGAGAAGTAGTACAAAGAATCTTTAAAAGAAAAACTCTTTAAAATTCCAACTTAGCATGCCATTCGTCCCAACTTCCCTCTTTCTGTTCTTTGTTTGGAATAATGACATGAAGCTACTGACAGAAAGGTAGGATGAGATGGTCTGTATTTTTTTTTATTTTATATTTTCTGGTAGTGACTGTTCTCAGATATCCAAACCATTTTTCAATAATAGTATCATTGTGTGATTGGTTAAAAAAAATTTGGAACCACTAATTTATAATAAATGGGGAGAGAAAAGGAGGAGTTAATTTAAATTAGTGAAAATTCAAAACTATAATATTGCCAAAGAAATGTCATTTTATTATTTCTAAGTAGATAAATAAAAATATCTTCTTTAGTCAAAGAATATCAGAAATAAAAGCAATTTGAGAAGTCATTTGGACCAGTCTTTTCATTTTCAGATAAAGAAAAGAAAACACTGAAAAAAAGATGTGATTTACCTTATATCACACAATTAAGAGAGCTATCCATGTTGTGTGTATATGTGTATGTGTGTGTATGTGAGTGTGTGTGAGTGTGTGTGCTTCTGCATCCCTCTCTAGCACTCTTTCCATTATACTATAAATACCTTTATGTTAACAGCTAAAAATACCTAATATTTATATAGTGATTACTATGTTCCAGGCATTGTACTCTAAAGCCCTTTACAATTATTATCTCATTTGGACCTTATAACAACCCTTTAAGATAAATGCTTATCATTATCCCCATTTTACAGATGAGAAAGTTGAGGCAGATAGATTAAGTGACTTGCCCAGACACACAATCAGTATCAAAATTTGAACTTAAAATTTTCTGATTCTAGGATCACCCTTCTATCCACTATGCCACCAAGCTGCCATTATATGTTGTCTCATTACTATCTGGATAGCTACTTATACTTTTTCAAAAAAATGAATCATTTGTAATTCATATTAATATATTAGGATTAAGGATAGGAGGAGTATTTGAAAATAAATGGTTTACATTTTCAATTGAGCTTAATATTCTCCTTATAATCTTATTTACTCTGCCAATTTACTTACCAGATCTTTTTGGAGCAATAAAATTAAGGAAAAAACTTCAACACAACTGAATTTCAATTGACCCATATTGTGAATAGACAAATTAGAAATTAATACAGAGTTGATATAGGAAATCTAAAAAGATAATCTGACATTTCTTCCTATCAACTTATTCTGCATGCTTTTACCTTTAAATCTGAGAATATAAGAAGACTACTATGCAAACGCCTAATTACAGTCTTTCTCTATTTTTACAGAAAAAAAAAAAGTGTTTTTCTTCAGGAATATTTTACAAGCCTCCTGCTTTGAAGAAAGATATAATAGTAATTTAACTACTACCCCAAATAAATCACCACCTTCCTTCTCAAACCACCTGGTATCATTCCCAAGGTAGTCTCCAACTATCTCTAACTCAGTAGTTCAATTTACTGGAGAAATGCTGAAGAATATTTCATGGAGATTTTTTTAAATGGCTACAACAATGCAAATATTGATGTCTAGGCCCAGTCAATATCACAATTTATTGTCCTTCAATATAAATACTGAGCTAGGCTCCCTATTGGTCAATATTTACTTTCAAGTAAATAAATCTTTATACTGACTTCAGCAGATGTCAATATCTACTTATTTCAAATAAGTAAAAGTAAAAACAGGAAACATTATTTATTTTTGAGGTGAAATAGCAACTAGTTACATAAAGACCCTGCGGCATTTTTGAAATATCAATATGTAGTTACTTTTGGCAATAAAAAATAACAGCATTATGAGATTTGTGCTTAAAGGCACACTGGTCAAGATTTTAGAAGTCACAGTTAATAAAAAATATTTTCACCTACATTATTCATGTCACACTATTTTTTTTTAACTTGAGAGAATTCCAGAATACTGCTGTCTTTTTTTCCTATTCACATACAAACTTAATTTTATTAATAATAATAATAACCAATACTTATATAGTATATGTGCCAGGTATTGTGTTTTACCAATAATATCTCTTTTGTTCCTTGTAACAACCTTATAGGGTAGGTGTTATTATTATTTCTATTTTACAGATGAAGAAACTGAGACAAGTTACATGACTTGTATACAATTACACAGCTAGTAAATTTCTGAGATTGGATTTGAACTCATCTTGTTTACTCTTGTCCCAGCACTCTATCCAGCTGTCAATATAATTACTATATTATTATAATAAAATGTATAATATAATAATAACATATTTATTATCTGGAATACATATAAAATAAAATTAATGAAAATGATAAATGATACTTAGCTTAGTGGTAGGCAGACCAAATTCTGCACCTGGATTTGGAATAAGAATCTGCCTCTGACATTTACTACCAATATGACCTTAAACAATCCTTTTAACGTCTCTGAACCTTAGGTCTCAACGACATAGTCTTTGAGAGCCATTATAATTCTAAATTTGTAGTAATTTTGAACTCTGCCCTGCACTTGTCCTTTACATATGCATTTATTCTTTAACCCTATATATTTGTTATTAACATTTCTAAATAGAATAAAAGTTTATAAAGCACTTCATGTTACCTAATTTGTTGTAACATCTCTCTATTTATAATTTAATGATACTAACACCTTATTGTTCAGTTGTGTTTCTGTTTAATGGTTTTATGTCATGTTATTTAATAGTAGAACAGGAACCTTAGGGCATCGAACTAGAAATCATAGAAATAATCTTACAGCTGATCTAGTTTTAAGAGTGCTTTAAAATAGCTCACTTTCTTTAATAAATTAGGTTTTTATAGACTTTACTTTTTGCATAGCACTTTACTCACAATGGTCTAGTAAGTATTACAATCTTCATTTTATAGTTGAAGACACCATGATTCAAAGAGGATAAGTAAAATATTCATGGCAATTAGCTAAATAGCCTAAACACTATCTCTCAATGATCTTAAACATGGAATTTACTTTGCTAATCCTATTTGTTACTGGTAATTCACTTTTCAGACAAGGAAACTGAGGTTTAAATAGATGTCACATAACTGGTTGGCATAAGGACTGGGACTAAAATTAGGTCTGCTGGATCCCAACAATAAGCAATTTTTCCACCATAAAAACATGTTTGGATTGGGCAATGGCATGCTCAGTGGGTATATGGCATTAGTTTTATGAGGTAAGCTGCCCATGTACTCCTCTAATCTAGTAAAAAAAAGTGTAGGAAATACATGTAGCAAAAGCTAGCTTGTAGTCTCTTTTTGAAGGGAAACTCAATTCTAGTTCAAGAATGTTGAAAGGATACCCAGACTATGAATGCTTTCTTAGGAAATGGGACATCCTATGGCTCTGGAAATTAAGACTGATATATATATATATATATATCTGTTTAGATACATAAAGGCCCTCTTCTAATTGTTCTTCTAAGCTGTCAGACAAGTCACAGGCACAAAAAGACTGACATAGGAGGACAATTACTAGTTCTTCCTGTCATTCAGCAATGAAAGCACAGGCCTTCATGGAAGATTCCTTGGTCTAAAAGATGGATAGCCAGACTGTGGAGCAGAAGTAAGAACTAAAACAGTTGTTCCTAGAAAATCCAGAATCCAATATTGGAAACATTGCTTCTATTAAGAGCTTTACTTCTACTATCTCAAGGTCCCATAAATGCGAGGAAACTATCTCCACTCTACAGCCCACTGCGTAGGCAGGCAGGAAGGGAAGGAGTTGACAGATAGGACATGGGGAGGGAAGAGGAAGAAGGAATAAATGTCAGAAAGGTAGGAAAGAAGGAAGAAAAGAAGTAAGGAATGAAGGAGGAAGAGAGGAAGAAAAGGAAGGAAAGAAGGAAGGAGATAGGAAGGAAAAAGATAGAAAGAGAGGTATAAAAGAAAGCAGAAAATAAATCTTTAGTCTATGGCAGATGTAGTTATGGTAACATCATCCTAATCATCCTAGTTGCTAAGTACTGGGTACTTGACAAATATCTCACTTAATCCTTAGAAGTAGGTGTTATTTAAATATCAATTTTATAGATAAGGAAACTGAGGCAGACAAAGGCTTGCCTGCAGATTACTCAGCTAGTGAGTGTAAGGCTGAATTTGAATTTAGGTCTTTTTGACTCTCCTGTGTCACCTGCCAGATGTTTCCCTTCTAAGTTGTCAAACCTAAAAGAGAATAGACAGGTTTTGCTTGGTCTCAGAGAATAGGACTAGGAGCAACATACGGACTTTGCTGAAAAAGCATTTTTTGGCTCAATGTAAACAAGAACTTTCCAACAATTAGGCTTAGTATCAATAAATCAATCAACATGCATTGATTATGTACTCACATTGCACTAGGTCCTGGACTAGTTGCAGGGAATGCAAAGACAAAAATGAAGCAGACTCAGCTTTTGAGGATTTTGCCTTCCACAAGGAGAGTCAACATGGACATTTAAAAAGAATATGTAAAATATAGGGCTAGTGATAATAATAATAACAATAATAATCTTTATACAGAACCACAGCAGGATGAGTGCTAAGTTTTTTTTCAAAAAATCTCATTTGATCCTCACAATGCCTCTGAGAGGTATATGCATTTATTACTCCCATTTTGCAGATAAGGAAAGTGAGGCAGATAGGTTGAGTATCTGCCTAGATCACACAGCTGTCTGAAGGTTATATGTGAACTAAAATTTTCCTGACTCCAGATTCAGAATTCTAGCCATTGCACCAGCTAAGCTGCCTGATAGAGAGGAGATCTATGATTTCATTACTATAAGGAACTCTCAGGTCAGGAAATTTCTGTTACCAAAGTAGTTTGTCATCCTAGCTGCAATTTATAATTTTAAAGATTTGATTAAGAAGAGCATAGGGAGGTGCTAGAAGCAGAATATTCAAAATAAATATTGGGTTGTTTGTGGAGGGTAGATATATTACAATTTAAACAGAAGTTTCCTCTGAACAGAATTTTCAAGGAAACAGAGAATTCTATGAGACAAAAATGAAGAAAGTACTTTCCCAATATGCAAAGCAGTTGATGCAAAGGTTCAGATATTGGAGATAGAATGTTGTCTGAGAAACAAGAAGGCTAATCAGAATGATAGAAAGAACATGGAATTTACAGTTAAGAGTCATGGGAACCTTGACTCTTCAGCCTTGAATGCCTTATATATATTTGGGAAAGTCTTAATACTTCTCTGAGAATCAGTATTTTTAGTAAAATGAGGAGGTGAAATTAGAAGCTCTCTAACATTCCTTCAAATTCCAAATTTTATGATGTTCATTATAGCTGTATAAACATGCTATGGATGGACTCCCTATTACTGGTAATTTTAAAGTAACCAAGTCTCTCCCTTCCTCAATAAACTTTGAGTTCCTACTGCCCCAAGATCAATGCAAAATATCCCCCCCTTTTTTTTAATATTCAAAGCTCTTCATTATCTTACCCCTCCAAGCTTTCCATTCTTTGTATACCTCTTATATATCTTATATTTTCTTCATTCTAGTGACACTGATCTTCCTGGCTGTTCCATGGAAAAAACACTCTTATCTTTCTGTTCTGGACATTTTCTCTGGCTGTCTTTTGTTGCTGAAATGCTCTCCCTCTTCAACTCTGCCTAATGATTTCCCTGGTTTCCATTAAATGCCAACAGAAACCCCATCATTCACTAGAACCCTTCCCACAGCCCTCTTAGTCCCTTCCCCTTTCTTAATTATTTCTTGTTTAGCATGAATATAGCTTTCTTTGTCTATACTTCCTAGCATGTTAGAGTTCAAACTCCTTAAGGGCTTCAACTGTTTCTTGGCTCTTTCATAGCCCTAGCACTTTGCACAGTGCCTGGAAGAAATAGGTGCTTAATAAATGTTCACTGACACATTGATAGAGCAAGGTATGGTGGCACATGTCTGAAATCCTTATTGCTAGGAGAGAACGAGGCTGAGGGACTGTTAGAATGCAGGAGTTTTGAGCCGCAGTAAGTGAAAGCTATTGGGTGGCCACACTGTCTGACAGTAATAAAGTCTAGTACAGTTTGAGTGGACTTCTCTACACTTCCAGGTTGGGTGATTCAGGGATACTCAGTTTAAAAATAAATAAAAGCAAAGGAAAGGTTGAATATCCTCTTGTCAGACATTATAGAAGGAAGAATACAAGTTGTTCTGGTACAAATTTGGTTAGGTGAACAATGAAGTCCCTTGTGATCCTAAAATTCTGTTTCAAGAAAATTAGCTATTATATAAAGGATAGTTTTATTAGTAAACTACACTATGCATTATACAAATAGACAGATAAATCCTTGTCTCACCCCATTTCAAAGATTCTGAACCCTTGTAATATCTTGTCCTCCAGTTACTCTGACCTAGACCTTAAATGCTTATATATATTTTTTGAGTTAAGTATTTGGGTCAAGAGTTCTTATTTGGGATTGGAAAACTTTGTTTTGACATCATATTATATATATATATATATATATATATATATATATATATATATATATATAATATATATATATATCCCAATTACATTTAAATTTATATATATTTATATATATTAAAATATTTTGAGTTTTAAATTATTTCCCTCCCTCTTACCCCTCTTTGAGAAGGCAAGTAATATATATCCAGTGACTCATTGGTGGGAACTCTGGATCAGCTTGTGGGCTGGAGAAGTTTATTCTCCAGAACTGGTAAAAACAGCCTATCTCGTTTCTATTGTTAATCATGATGGGAACTCAAACATATGTGAGATACCTTTGATGGGAACTCAGTTTTCCCAGATTGGCTTTAAGACAGTGTCAACATCTCAGGATACATCCTTATTATCCCTAGATGCTGTGTTCAGTTCCCCCTCCTCTCCTGAGACTTTAAAAATTGTGTCCCCCCAAAAAAACCAAATTGCTCAGTCGCTTATGGGTCTGCTTTGCTTAGATGTAGTTTGTTTGAGCCCATATGCTCTTCATGTAATAAATAGCAAATCCGTGTTACCTGTGACGGGTGTTTCTGACATAATTTCTTTATGCCATGAACCAAATTTCTATTATACCATTTTTATAATGTTCTTTTACAATTATGCTCTCCCAAATTTATTTCATATTTCTATTCCATATTGCCACTTCTGGTACTTTTATTATCACCTCACCATGGTTCTCAGCCTTGCTTGTCAATCAGTGTTGGGAAAGGTGAAACAAGTCTGCAACTTATTTGGCAATACCTGCTCATTGTCACATATCTCTACCTGGAAATTGTCATTTACTTGCTGCCTTGAGAGGAGCTGAGATGCAAAGGTCCAATACCTTTTGCTGAGGTGAATCTATCCAAATTGTCTTTAAAGTCAGAAATAAAAGCTACCCTCATTTTGAAGTCATTTCTGATTTTCAGTAATCAGCCTGTTAATATGTTGCTACTTTAATATATTTGAATAAACTCTTCTTATTGCTTGTCTTTATTCTGAGTTTTGCCTTGTTAATCAGGATAAAAGCCTAAATGAGGAATTTTTTCTTTCAACAGTAGTACTTGAACTAAGATTTGAACAAGCTGTCTTTGAGTGTGTGCAGTCCCATTAAAAATGATGGTAACCAGCTGAAGCCATTAATATCATTATTTTGACATAATGTTGCTCATTCTTGTAAACAATGGACTTTTGATCTCATAAAAGTAATTGCCTAGTTAAGGGCACTATAAGCTGGCTATTTGAAATCCTGGCCAAATCACTTATCCTGCCTGGACTTCTGTTCCCTCTACTGGAAGATAAGGGATTTAGTCTATAGCTAGACTCATTTTTATCTAAAAATCTTAGGAAGGATTGAAGACTGGTGAGAATATCAAGTAAGTTATGGTGGGAAGGGGCTCAGTTCTGAGTTACAAAGAAGCCTCAGTCTCCATAGAACAAAGGATGCCACATCTTTCAGATTCTTTCCTATTGCCATATACTTTCCTTTTGTCTACTTCTTAGAGTGATTATTGAAAGCCTTTGTTTAGTGTGGGGTGAGGATGGGGAGACACACTTTTATTTTAGTTATCTTTATCATTCTCTGGAAGACAATTCATTTGTGTCAAAGCATTTTTCTTTCCTTTGATATTTTGAATGCATAGGGGGAAAAAATCTAGATACACACACAAATAAAAATGTTACATGGAACTATGACTCAAGTGGTTTGCATTTCAACATTTCATTTCCATAATGAATGAATGAAACAAATGAATGGAAAACAATTGTTTAGTGCTTACTGCATAACAAATATGCAGCTAAATAGATAAAATTCAGGGCTTGAATTCAAGGAAATTCATTTTCCTGAGCTCAAATCTGGCCTCCTACTAGCTGTGTGATCCTGGACAAATTACTTTATTTGCCTCAGTTTCCTCATCTGTAAAGGAGAAGAAATGGCAAACCACTCCAGGATCTTTGTGAAGAAAACCCCAAATGAGGTCACAAGGAGTCAGACATGACTGAATAAAGACTAAACCACAGCCATATAACAAATGCAAAGGTCAGAAGAGCTCCTACAGGATAAGAGCTTTCTATCTACTCTGAGGAGCAGACCCTGAGATCATATAATTTTGATTAGTTTACTATTCTTTGAGAGAAAGACAGAAAAAGTTCTATTTCTCTGACTGAAAATGTGCAGTTGAACTGGATATTCCATGGTCCCTAGGAACAATGAACATTTCGTAAGAACCTTCTATATACAAGGGTCTATACTAGGTTCTGAGAATGCAAGGATGAGTCTGCCCCAGGTCCTTCTCTTAGAGAAGCTACAATATAATGGAAGTCTTGAGGGTAGGGCAGAGAAGCAATGGAAAACAAGTAATAATAGCTGTGATGTGAAAGAGAATTAGATAATTGCTAAGATGTATAGATAAAGAGTTATGAGGTATTTAAAAAGGGAAGTTATTTTCACCTCGAACCAGGGAATCAAGAAAAGCTTCTTATAGGTTATGTTATTTATCTTGGGACTTAAGGAAGGGGAAATTTAAGAAATAATGAATAAATAAAATTCAGGTCATTCCAGGTCCTGCCATCTATACCTCACTCACAATTTCAAATTGTAAACACTCTTTTCTACCTTAGCCCTACCCCTATTTTTCATTTCTTTCTTTGGGTTTTAGGCTTTGTTTTACTATACACTTTCATGGAGGGTTAGAAGAGGGGGAGCAGGGATTTTCAGTTCAACTTCTGGAAATAGCTTTCTGGTCATCTCAAATGAACACCTAACATACTAAAATAGTTCCCAAATGTTCACATCATAAACAAATTAGAGAAAAAGGAAAAAAAAATTAAATATAAAAGTTCATGGTCAAACAAGAAAAGAAAAGATCACAAAAGATAGAATGAAAATTCTGATTACATAAAATTAAAGTATTGCATAAGGAAATTTGGGAAAACTAAGATTAAAGGAGAAACTGATGAGGTTTGGCAACAAAAGATGAAGTTGGGATAGCAATTCCTAGTTTGAACATGAAATGCAAAGCACAAGGCACATATGAAGAATTCACAAAAGATACAAAAGTTACCTGTATTTATGAGAAGAGATTACAGACATGAAGAAGTAAAATAGATACCAGAGAGATAAATATGAAATGGGTTCAGGAAAGTATATACTTATCAAGGAAAGGGGTTTTAACAATTAACAATGGAAAATAAAAGTTCCCCAATGGAACTCATGATTAACTAGGGGAAAGGGAATACACCATGATATGTGAGGATGCCATTAACTGGAAGGCTAAATCCATAGAGGAAGTTAGCAGATTCACCCTTTAGCAAGGGAAGGAGATTATATCACTGATTGATGGGCTAACCCTAAAAGGGATTTAGCACCCTAAAAGAGTTACCTATAATAAAGAGAAAGACACCATGAGGCAGAATGACATGGCAGGAAAACCGCAACAGGGATTTAGCAAAGATGGTGTAGGCCATGGGCAGATTTATAGGGGAAATTTAACCTTGGGGGGTTGATATCATAATTTGGTTTTCTTATTGGATTCAATAAGGTGGGTTTTCCCAAGACCTCCACAGCAGTGAGATTATAAAACTGGGATGATCCCCATCAGTGCCATTCCTTGCTTGCCTTAGGGAGTGTTATAATTTTATCAGTACTTTAGGTTTTCTCTGCCAATCCCATCTAGTTCCTCAGGACCTCATCAAAACAACTGGAGAAAAACTTTACAGCAAGATTCTCTGATAAAAGTTTCATTTAAACTGACTCAAATTAATAAGAAAAAAGAGACATTCTCCATTTCTAAAAGATCTAATAATGTAAACATACAGATCCTAAGGGAAGAAATTCAAGTCATCTCAAACCACCTTTTCATAGAATCAGAGAATATTAGATGGAAGAGGCCTAAAAGATCCATTTAACTATCTTTTCCCATTTTTACATAGGAGGAAAATGAGGTCTCTAAAAAGTAAAGGGCTTGCTCCAGGTTATGCAGCTAATAAGAGGGACATCTACTTATAAACAGGTCTTCTGACTTCAAATACTTTTTTTCTTATATGATTCTCATTTTTAATCTATCTAAACAGGTATCATTAGACAGAAGAGGCTAAATGATTTGACTCTTCCTGGTGAAATTATCTCTTTCATCTATGCCCTTCCTTGTCTTTTCCAGTACTTTTAGGATCCTGATCTCTTCCTCTTCCTCATTTGATATTTTTGTCTTAGCTTCCCACTCAGATATACCCTTGGTCAATGGACACTGTACACCTTTCTTATAGATCCAAATAACTTCATTATATCAGACACAAATTAAATAATTACAAAATATTAATTGTTCATGGGTAGGTGAAGTCACAGTAATAAAAATGGCAATACTATAATTTAATTTACTTTATGATATACCAATCAAACTACAAGGGAGTTATTTCATGGAGATAGCAAAAACAAATTTTACTCTTCAACAAAAGATCAAGAATCTCAAAAGAAATGATATTTCAGAAATAATATGAGAAGAAAAGATTCTTAGCAGTTACACTGCAAAGCAGTAATCATCAAAATAATTAGGAACTAGTTAAAAAAGAAAAGTCAACTGGTAAAACAAATTAGGTTCACAGCATACCTGTGAACCTGTGAACATTTCACAATAAAGTAAACATTGTAGTGACCCAATATTCCATAAGCCCAAATACCTAATTACTCATTGTTTTATAAAAACTACTAAAATAAAGGACAACAGTCTGGCAGAAACAAGGTCTGACAAACACATCACACCATATACCAAAATCAGTTCCAAACAGAAAATGATTTAGTTATAAAAAGTCACATCACAAATAAATTAGAGGAACTTTGCTATGTTATAGCAATAAGCCTTTCTTAGGACCTTCAAAGATTACATGTTTTTATAATAACTACACATAAAAATTAATGAGCGTATAGAAATGTAAAAAAGTTCTTACTGCTTACTCCTGTGACCAACCAGAGCTAATCTAATAGTTATTGTAACAATAGATTTTTTTTAATTTTTTATAAAATTTCATTATTGTAGAGAATTCCCATTAATTGAAAATTTCTTGGTACTACTACCAGTCATATCAACATGTTATTTGAATCATTATTAATTTATACAACAAATATGTAACAAGTTTCCACTATATGCAAGAGACTATACAAAGAAATTAAAATATTAAAAAAAATGAAACAACCTTTATTTTCCAGGAGTTTGTATTCCTTGGGCACAATAATATTCATAGATGAATAATTACATAATATATACAAATTGAATATAAGTTAATTTGATAGAGAGGAAAGAACAACAGTAACATAAGCATGAGAACAGGCTTTGTATAATTAGTAGTGATTGAAATAAACCTGGCAGGAAGCTAGGGAGTTTAATAGGGTAAGATGTGAAGAGACTGGGTTTTAGACATGACGGATAGCTTATGCAAAAAACAGTGTAGAAGAAATAACTTGTAGTTTAGTTAGGCCACAGAATTCATAAAGGTGAATAATGATTGGTAAGCCTAAAAAAGATTGGCTGTAACTAAGTTGTAAAGGGCATTAAATCTCAAGCTGAGAAGTTTATATTTTATCCTACAGGAAACCCCTTGAGCTTAT